>NC_067399.1:593412491-593717491 GCF_016432865.1 Antechinus flavipes | reverse complement strand
ATTAATAATTTACATTTATATTATAATTTAAGATTAAAAAGTACTTTACATATCATGTTTTATCCTTACAACAAATCCATGATATAGAGAGAGCAAGGATTTGTTATTATTTATACAATAGTATTGGCTGTTTTAGCTTAGTCTAAAAGCAAGCTTTGGGATGTCACAGAGGGGCCATGGCTACTTCTGCTGTTATATTTATGGATTTGGCATTATGCCAGGGGCATTGTATTAGATAAAGTCTGTAAGCAGAAGGATAAATTTCTCTGGAGGTTTTCTAGTCACGAACTCCACTCCCCCTATCCTTCTATGACTGTTATTTTTTTTTTTTTTTCCTAGCTGGGCTGATACTTTTGAAGGCTTAAATAGAATTCTGAGTCAAGAGCTCCATTTCCACATTCTGATCTGTGCAACCACCTCCCTCCCATGTGAACAAATAAAAATTGGACATGTTAGACAAAAATCCTTTGTCCAAATTAGCAGAGAAGAAGAGGGAAGCCTTTGGGTACTTAGTCCATAAAAGAATGAGAGATAACATTTTTAGGAAGTCAAGAGCAGATTGCATGGTGGTTTGATGAATGGTCACTATTTCCCTCTTAATTGTTTATTTGAAAGACAGAATGAAATAGTAGCTAGAGTACCCTCCTTGGAGTCAGGAATAATTGACACAGGTTCTATCTCTGATATATATTAGTTTGTGATCATGGGCAAGTCACTTAAAGTTTCAGTGCCCCAAACAATTCTCTGAGATTATAAATTGCAAATGAGTGGGCCAATCTCTATTAGTGGAGGGACTTTCTATGTTAGGAGTTCTATACATTGATGAAATCACACATCTGTTCCAATAGTCATTGTTTTTCTTTGATATATTACAACTGTACTACAGCTCCTCCTACAGAATAGAAGTCTCTTAAAAACTTCCCTGATTTAAGGGGTGGGAGTTGTCACAGATGTGTGATGTATTTCATATGTGAATGACAAGTAAATCTTTTTTTTTTTTAAAGCTATTTTTATCTGGACCTGTGACTTGATGGAGAATTTTTGGTTTGATAACTTTCCAAATTGATGCTCATTTGTAATTTACAAACAACAAAAATTTATTAAGGGCCTACTGAATTCCATAAACCATATTAGGAGTTGGAGATACAGAGAAAAGTGCCCTTCCCTTCACTCTCCTGCCCCTATATCTGAAGGAGCTCCAAGACTAAATAGGGGATATAATATGCAAATAGCAATCTCTACAAGTCTTTTAAATGGGGGGGGGGGAGAGGGCAATTAGATGGTACAGTGGATAGAGCACCAATCCTGAAGTCAAGAGGACCTGAGTTTAAATCCAATACTTATTAACTGTTTGTCCCTGGGTAAGTAACTGACCCCAAATGCCTTGGTTAAAAAAAAAAAAAAGCGATCTAAAGCATTGAGAAATTAAATTAAATGTCCATGGTTCTACCTCTAATCTGTGTCACAGGCATGCTTAATTAATTAATTAGTTCTTAATGTTGAGGAAGATATTTCTCCAGAAGGCTATTTCTTAAAACTCTGCTTTCCCTGAAGAAATCCAAGAGATTAATATGAGAGAGTCTACTTGTTACATTCTTAGCCAAAGTACTTTTTTCCTATAGCAGATGTCTCCAAGCTCAGACCTCATTACACTTGTAGCTAGAGAACTAAAAATGGTCCCTATCCTCCTCCTGATAGCAAGCTGCATCATGGCACTCCCCTCTGGGACCAATGGGGAGAACATGTGTTGGATAATTGGTTGCTGTTTTTGCTCTCTCTCTTTGTTGGATTTTCTGTAGCTCAGTGTAGGTCTTAACAGTCTGGTCTTAACTGTTCTCAGTGAATGCTTGCAGCAATAATGTGTGCTTTTATATTTGCCACCCAATGTGAAAACTCTGTCAAGCTTTTGACATTCAGGAAAAAATTAGGAAAATCTATATTTATTAGAACTGTTTTTGTTGATTATTCCAGTGGTTCATAAGCCGTTTTGAATGAAAGAGTTGACTGAGTAAAGAAACAAAATGAAATGTGTCTTAGAAAACAGGTTGCTTTTTAGAAAGCTCCCAAAGCAAATGAAACACCCCCAAAATTCATAACAAAAGGGACTTTTCTTGGGTTGATCCTTACTATTTCTCCTCGTAAACAGCTGACAGATCTTACTAATATTCTGTTTTGTTCTACATCACATTCTTTTATACACATACACATTATCATAGAGTGTATCTACTTCCAAAGTCTGTGGTTTAGAAGTATTATACCAATATATAACTTTTTCATTAAGAGACAGAATGGCCATTACTGGGTTCATTTCTTCCCACACTTTAAAAGCTGAAAATATCCATAAAGATCTATCCCAGTTTTATTCCCAGTTTTTTAGTGACTAGTCCACTATGTTTTTGTTTTTTATTTTTTTAATTATATAGTCTTCAGGCTATTCTTTAAAAAAAATCAAGGACAATTTCTTTTCTCTTACTTTCAAAACATTCTTTTCATCAGATTCAGGCTATTCTCCAGCTCTCAATTCCCACCTTAAATTATGATAGGATTTTGTGAATCTAGGGCTCTCTTCCAAGAACTAGTAGGATCATTAGAGTCCCTGAGTCTTCACTTGGAACCACATACAATGCATGTGCTTAAGCAATCCATATTAATCAACAAGTATTTATTAAGCACCTTGCATATTCCAGGTACCATACTAGGTGCTAGTTATACAAATAAAAAAAGAAAGGAGCTTGTTGTGATGGATAGGGCTCTGGACTTGGAAGGAAGACTTTAAATCCTCCCTCAGATATTTATTGGCTACGTGATTCAGAGCAAGTTACTTGCCTCTTTGTACCTCTGTTCAGGACTAGGTCTGACTCGGGACACCCTTTGAAATTTAGCTAGTAGGAGGACAAAATGAGACTTTCAGGGGTCATTCGATAGTTAATTTAAAAGAGGTAGTAGAGGGGACAAGTGACTCCTGAGATTCCCTTCTATGTGAATTCAGGTACATTTGACTTTCTTTCTTGCCTAATGACATAATATTTTTAAATCTATGAAGGGATTAGCCAACTATATATATATAATATGTATTGCTCATACACACACACACACACACACACACACACACACACACACATATAATTTAGTGCAATGATCTTAGAAAGTCTCCCTGACACTCTCTGTTCCCTGGACAGGTTCTCAGGTCCTAAAGCAACATAAACTCAAGGACACAGGAAAACAGACTGAAAAGCTGCTGTAGTATTGGGTTTTAACTTTGGGAGCAAGTGTGTACTGAAGTTGAGTCTTTTTTGTTGTTGTAGTTTGTTTGTTTTGTTTTAAATTTCTATGGGTTGTGCCCACTGAATCATTTGACTTGAGAAGACTAAACTGGGAGAGTGAGATTTTGTGATTCTCTGCATGCAGATATTGTGCGGTATTGTATTTTCACATTCCAGGAAGTGCCACATCAAAAAAAAAAAAAAAATTGTTCCTCTCTGCAGCTCCAGGAGGTAGACAGATTTACCACATGTAGTTAGTTAATCCTTTGCTCTAGGAAGGTCCACAGTCAGACAATGACCAAGAGTTTGGTTGGTTGGTTTGTTTGTTTTTAACAAAGAGTATATATAAAATAATGAATTATATCAATTTAAAGGTCATTTAGAAGTGTATATGAGACAATTTCCATCTTTCTGGGATATATGCCAAAATAAATGTTCATTAGATTGCCTATGTAATCCATTGAGTAATCCTCAAATTTGAAAATACAGTGCTCAGATACTCTCAAGGATAGAAATATTGCTTGCATAGGGTTACAATTTTATAGGTCTCTGAGCAATAACTAAAATAATTGCCATTTACAAAGCTTTTCTCTGAAAAAAAAAAAAGGCATGATTTGTGAATCTCTACATCTTCCTTAGGAGATGTTGAGTAATAAATTTTGTTGGATAAGTAGACAAACTAAAACAAAGAAATGTTAAGTGAGGGGGGTTTGGTTACCCATATAGAAAGATGGTTCTTGGTGAGCTTCAAGCTAAGATTATGGTATATCAGATAATCTGGCCACTAGAGAGCACTATAGTTTCATTTGAGAAATTCTGATTTATCCAGTAGAGGTCAGTGATACATTGTTCTCAAATGCCTTCTTTTACCAAGTCTCTACAGAAAGAAGTTCCTGGCCTTTAATATTGGTTACATTTACCACCATTGCAAAACTTGAATTCAGTACTCATCTTCACATGAATATTTATTGAATGGTGTTGGAATGACGTCAGTTTCTTTAGTGTCTCCCTTTCTGTAATCTTGTCATTTATTTATTGGTGTCCATTAATCATTCTCCAAATGAGTACTGAGTACCCATTATAATGAAGGCCTTCATTGTAGTGTTCTACACAGACCTGTGTTCCCAAAATAACTCTCTGCATGGGATCCCTCCTGTTTTCCCAAAGCAAAACTGTTTTCCACATAACATCTACTTTTAGATAGATGTCAGGAAGAAAACAATTTCTGTTAAATTTATTAACATTAGTTAGGAACCAGTATTATTAATATCTACATAAATAATTTTTTGAATGATAACTTTTTTTTCCAGCCTTTTTGTATTTGAAAAGAGTTCTCAGATAAAGCTGAACAATATGATTTCAGTCAGCATGACAAGGGTGAAATGAAGACTCTCAGACAGCGTAAGGGTTTTTAGGCAGAGGATCTAGCTGAGTATCTAGGAAGGAGGAAGGAGGAGGAAGTCACAATGGCTCATTGTCACAGCATGGTCCAAATTTTTTCATTTTTAACTAATTTCCTGGTTCATCTTTTTAGTTGTAAGAGTAAAAGAAGCTTTCCAAGGATTGAAACTATCACAGAGATAGTATTTAGAGATGATTTTCCTATGTTAGGGTTCGAGGAACTGGAATAAATGAAAATCTTAGTACAGGTTTTCAGGAACTCCATCTGACTGTCTGTGGGGATTTCTAGAAAGAAACAGTTTTTAAGGAAACCACATAGTTTGCAAATCAGGACACATAGATTTTAGTATCATATCATATAATTTTATTAATAAGCAAGTACTTATGTTTCGCAGTGTCTTAGTTTCTCCATATGTAAAATGCATATGATAGCATCTAAATTCTCTTTGGCTCATCTCAATATTATGAAAATGAATGTTAGAAAGAAAAAAAAAAAAAACCTGTGAAACATTTTGAGTCCTTAGGAGAAAATGTTCCATAAGCATGAGTATCTAACACATCTGTTATTACTCCTCAGCAATTTTGATGCACATAAAATCTATACTAGCTTTCTTTCCTGAGAAATTCATGGCTTTTTTTCATCTCCCTCAATGCTTATTTGGTTAACAAAGACTTGAGTATTTAATAGCTTTTAAGGAAAGGTAAGTGGGTGTGTATGCACCAAAGGGGAGATGGGTAATTTATAATTGTAGACAAATCAGAAAGCACATGAAGGACAAATATTAGACAGTAACATGAACCTTAAAAGGATATTAAAAGAATTAAGCAGACTAGAAGCTATAGACCGTCAAATGGTAGCCAGAGGACAGATCCTTAACTTCTCCACTATTCCTGTAATTGGCTGCTGTTACTTATGGCCTTTTGAATCTCTCACTGACTAGCTTCATCCATCATTTTTAGAAGGTATTCTCTAGGAAGGAAGATATGCAAGACTAATGCCTCACTTCAGACAGTAAAGTATTTTATGTGGTCTCTCTATCCCAGTACACTTAAAGGGAAAGGATAACATACTACGAAATAAAACTGCTTTTCAGCAAATATATTCATTCCTATATGCATTCATTTAACAAACATTTATTCGGTTCTTTCCTGTGCTTTTAAAGTGATCAGTATCTAAACAGTAAATGGCATTTCCCTGGGATAAGAGTGCTTCCTGTCTATTTATGATTTAAGCTTATGGTCTGGTAACCTGTCCATAATGCATACTGATTACTTTGATTCTCATTCTTGTTTGGATATTTTCGGATGAAAAAAACGACAGATCACATCCCTTTTCACAGAGTGAACCAAAGTATGTTGTAAATATATGCAATATGATTACATAGTATGCATTGCCATACATTTTATTAATAGCTGCTTAGGCTACTTAGAGGAAAACCAGTTATAATAGCTTCAGTTAGTCTTTTAATATATAGCTAAGACATCAATGTCTTTATCAGATACCTTGACTAAATAGCTGACCATCAATATGTGTGAAGTTTAAAAGCCCATGAGGTAGTATAGGGTCATGAAAAAGATTGAATAAAATTCAGCATTCAAGGTTATTCAAAATCTGAACTTAGTCATTTTACCTTTTTACTTAACTATAATTATCCCTTTCACATTGCAACTTTTTCCCATTGTGGTTTCTATATATCACAGGTTGACATAAGAAACTAAATGGGAATTTTTTTGAGAGTTTTGTGAAAGCTACAGATGACACATGAAAACCAGCAGATGACACAGAAAAGATTTAGAAACTCAGAAATGAATAATATATGATTAATATCAACATATTTTTTCTTTTAGTATCATAACAATTTAGACTTCTCTGGTACAAAGGGAGGGTCAAAATATTTTATACATTTTCTAAATTGCTGGACACAGGAACAGATAATTGTATTCCCCAGCCCAAACTTTCTTTTCCAGCAATGATGAAGTGTTTGTCATTTCTTAAACACACCCTGTACTTTACCATCTCCGGGTTTTTGCTCATGTGATTTCCTGCACCTGGAAAGCCTTCCCTTCATCTCTGCCCATTACAGTTTTGTTCAGCCATCAAGGTCCCATTCAGATAATATTCTTCTTCAAAAAGACTTCTGTGTTTCCCTAGCAGAAGTGGTCTCACCCTTCACTGAATTTCCATAGCCCCATATTTGTACTTATATTCTACCTTGTCCTTTACTCACTTGTATCTCTCCTATAAGATTGTGAACTCCTTCATGTTAGAGAACCAAATCTTAATCTTAATATGTACTGGGATCCCTCTTTGATCCCAAAGGGTAAACAATCTATAATGAGGAAAAAATATTTGTCACAATACTTGTGTTTGTGTGTGTGTGTGTTTGTATGTGTGTGGTTTCTTCCAAGTTAGAAAATTTGGATTCTTCTGGATCCTCCCCAACTTGCTCTGTGATTTTGAGGAAATTGCTTCCCTTCTGTGGGTCTTGGTTTTCTTCACTTTTAAGTTGAAGAGGTTAGACTAGTTGACCTTATTGTTTTCTTCCTGCTCTGAAAGTCTGCAGTTCTGTGATTAGAACCATGTGAATTTAACAGACCTAGTTAATGGGAAAACAGCCTCACAATTAGCACAAAATGTATCCCAAATCAAACCCAAACCAGATTGTAGCTGATATATGGCAGCTGTATTATACTTAGCATTAAGCTAAGAGATCCTAAGTCACAAATAAAACAGGCATGCATTGAGTAAATGTGGTAAAAGTTAGAAAAAAATTAAAGCATGATGCACTTTTAAAGTTCATAAGTTTGTAAATATGACTTAAAATTAGCAACTTCTCATACTACAAATTTAATTATTTTAACAGCAGTCATTTCCTGATCTACCTCCCCCCTTACAACAACGTGCCCTTTGTGCCAAAGAATAGCTAAGCAAAATAAAAATCACACAGAATGTTGTTACATGCAACATTCCACACTTCTTGGCCCCTGCCTCTACTTATCTTTTGAAAGGATCACGGTACATTTCCTCATCTCTTCTCTATGGCCAAAATTGGTCATAGTTACACAAATTTGACTTCGTATTAGTTTTTTTTTTTTTTTGATTTATAATAATGGAGTGATCTATCTTATTTGCCTGTTTCTGCTTATTTCACTCTATATCAGTTCATACAAGTCATTCTGTTGTTCACTCATTTCTTAATGAGGCAATAAAATTTCTTTGATTTCATGGAATACAATTTGTTCAGTCATTTCCAATCAAGAAGCACTCATGTTGTTTCTAATTTACTTCCACAAAAAAATGCTGTTATTAGTATTTTGGTTTAAGTGGAACTTCCTTTTGGAAATATGCCTAACAGTGGAATGTCTAGGTCTCAGGGTATATGCTGTACATATATGGAATTTATGTTGTATATATGTTGTGTGTGTGTGTGTGTGTGTGTGTATATATATGGATTTATGTACACATAGAACATTAACAAGCTATAATGGCTGATTTTTTTCTAACTAGCCTAGGCAGCTATTAATAAAATGTACAGCAATGCATACTATAAAATTAAATTACATGTATGTTGTACATATTCAGGGTATGTACAGTTTTTCCTCTCAATTCTAAATTGTTGGATCAATTCATAGATCAACCAATAGTGTATTAATGTGTTCCACAGGTAATTTACCCAATGATCAAATAATTTCTCTGGGATATGTAATAAGTGAATCATTTTTCTTTGGGATTAATAATAACATTAATTAATAAGCATAATAAATAGTAATAATAATTTACAGTTGCTTTTATTTATGTTTCCAGTGTGCTTGTCCATTATCTAACTTTATCTTCATAAGCCTGTAACTTACATGTTAGTATACAGTCAAATATCAAAGCCCGATTAGGTTGAACCCTTTAAAAATACCAAGACGATGAGACTGCAGGTACAGACTAGCATTCAAAGGTCAGTATGAGCTGTCTCTGACTTACCTTGATCTCAGACCCTTTGTTCCAGCCATTTCTTTCTCAGCTAGGACCTGTTTGTATTTTCCTTTTTTTTTTAAACTTCTAATATAGTGATCCTTAGACCTCCTTGTTCTATTCTTCCTGAACTAATTCCAAAGTTCTTGAAAAATGTTTTTCCCTCTATCCTTACCTGGCAAGCAAACTCTCCCTCCCTCTACTGATGCCCCAAAGAAAAAGACACATAATGAATCTTTAATCTAAATCATAAGGCTTTTCATTTATAGATTTTTGCTGCCCATTATAGAGTCTAGGCTTTTCTGAACAGCTCCAGATGACCTTCCACATCACATCTCCAGGATGCCTAGGGATATTACTATTATTAAGGAAGGACTTTAGCATTTTTACAAGGGATCAGAGTTTAGTATAAGAGTTCTGGATTTGGAGTTAAGAAAGATAGAGTCTGATCCTCTCTTGGATAATTGCTAGTTGTGTGACCATGGGCCAATGATTTTATCTTTCTGAGCCTCAGTTTCTTCAACTGTAAAATAGAGATCATGATACCTGTATTACTTCTCTTATAGACAATTGAATCAATTTGTGGTTTTATTTTATGGTTGTTGTTGAGAAAGAAGAGACTGGTAAAATGCAAGCAAGACAAAAATAAGGAGAAGCATTCACACCAAAGGTGCTTAATATCTTTAGAAGAGATCCAACTTACAGCCCAAGTTAAGGAAAAAGTCCTTCTGAATGGTGAGGTATTCTAGATCCTTATCTTTGTGAATAATATTGTGCTTATTGCATTAAATTTTGGAATGTTATAGAGCTTTTAAAATAAGAACATACTCAAGAGTTTGCCCTAATAATCTATGTTGGAAAAATCAAGTGGATGAGAAATATCAAGATGATAAGCAGTGGGATTGCATAGAATTTATACATTATACCTATACCTTGGGCAAGCAATGCAAATGGTCAATGAGCTGGGCATGGAATTGACAGAGCAGAGCAAGATAGATTGCTTCTTTAACCTCAAGCTTCTTGCTGAAATATCTTTCTGATAAATGTCTGTGAATCATGTTTTCTCTATGTCTCTGAAGGTCCCTAAATTTAACAATCCATTTCCTATCTCCACATCTTTGCACAGGTTGTACTCCAAGCCTAGGGCTTTTTTCTCTTAGAATCCTACCTATCTCTTACAAGTGCAAGCTTCCTTCAAGCTCAGCTTAAGAAACCTTTTCTGAATTGGAACACTAATGCATTGTTGGTGGAGTTGATGTTTATAGCATCTCTCTTTGTGGTAGCAAAAAAAAAAAAAAAGGAAATTGAAGGGATGCTCATCAGTTGGGAAGTGGCTGAACAAATTATGTATATGATTTTAATGGAATACTGTTGTTCTATAAGAAATGATGAACAAGTGGATTTCAGAAAAAACTGGACTTACATGAACTGATGCTGAGTGAATAAGCAGACACAGAACACTCCATGCAGTGTTGTGCACATGTGCACATTGTGCAAATGATCAACTTTAATAGACTTTGCTCTTCTCATCTTTACAATGATTTAAGACAGTTGTAAAAGACTCATGATGGAAAATGCTATTCACATCCAGAAAAAGAACTACGCAGAGACAGAATACAGATTGAAGCATATTTTCACTTTTTTGTGTTTGTTTTTTCTTGTGTTTTTTCTCTTTTTTGTGATTCTTCTTTCATAATATGACTAATATGGAAATATGTTTAATATGATTGTATATGTATAACCTGTATCAAATTGATTGCAATATTGGGGAGGGATGAGAGAAGGGAGGTAAAAAAGTAGAAATCAACATCTTATAAAAGTAAATGTTAAAAACTAATAAATAATTGTTTTTTAAATTTAAAAACTAGCTCCCAAAAGTGCTGGCCATTGACACAGACAAAACTGTTGTATACAATCATGTGGACATAACTGATCCATTAAAAATATTAAAAAAATTTTAAATAGAAAAAACAAACCTTTTATGATCTTCCCAGTGGTTAATGCTCTCTCCCTCCTTAAATTAATTTGTAAAATATGCATGAATTACAAGTAGCATCCTACTTGTGGTATACTAGCCTACTTGCAAGCTGTAGAAGTACTTCGTATACTGCCTAGAAGTAGTAGGGTATATTTAATTAACTTTTTGTTCCCCTCTTCTTCCCTTCCCTCATATCCCACTAGTAGCATAGACATTTCATAAAGATAGGGACTCTTTGAAAAATTAGATACTTAATAGTTGCTGAATAGAATTGAATGGAAAGAAAGATTTTGACAAATGGAGATTAGTATATTATAGGTATAACTAGTAAGTATGGAGACTTCATGTAACTAAAAATCTAATTAGTCCAGTTTGAATACATGAAGGTGAATGATGTAAATAAAGCTGAAAAAGCAGTTTACAGCCAGATTGTGAAGGGAATTAAATGCCAGGATGGAAAGTGTGTACTTTGTCTGTTAGAAAAATGTTACTTCTGGAGATAGTGACTTTCCTTATCTTTTAAACCTTACAATTTCTCTATCTTCTTGATCTGCATTTTCAGGTATCTTATGGATATCTCTATTAGCATGTCACAAATACATCTCAAATTTAGTTGATCTCAAGTCAGTTCTTCTTCCCACAACTTCTGACTTTCTTGTTTCTCTTAATGGCCCTAACTCAGGTATAAGATTATATTATCATTTTAGGGACAATTAAGGCCTGGATTCAGGAAGACCTAAGTTCAAATCCAGTCTCAGAGACTTATTAGCTGTGTGATCCTGGGCAAGTCATTTAACCCTGATTGCCTCCAAAAAAGAAGAAAGAAGGGGGAAGGAAGACTAGTGTCATCTTTAAATTTCCCTTTTCATTGTCCCCATATCTAATCAATCACTAAGTTCTTTCTATCCTCTGCCTTAAATTGTCCTACTTCTCACTCTTCATTTACCTTCCTACTGACACTATCCCAGTTCTATCTTTTGTTTTCTTGGGTACACAATTACAATAAAATCCCTACTGATTTCTTTGCCTTCGATCTCTTGCCCCTTCATTCTATACTATAGATTGCTGCTAGATTAATTTTCCTAAAATGCAATTATAACCATTCTTCTGCTAAAAAACCAAAAACAAACACAATGGCATTGCATGTCAAATAATCTCCAGAATCCTGGCGTTCAAAGTTTTTCAGGATCTGCACTCAGTTAGCCTAGCTTTGTCACTTACTATTCCTCTAAATGAGCCCTCTGCTCCATCAAAACTGAATTTTTTTTTAATCATTCCTTGAATAGATTCTATTTTCTGATCTCTGGGCCTTTTGTTCAGGTGATTTCCTACACCTGGAAAACCTTCTCTCCATCTCTGCCCATTTAAATCCTATCAATCTTTCTAATCTAGAAATGTCCCTTTGCCTCTCTTCTCTTTCTACCCCTTCCCTCCCCTCCTCTCTCTCTCTCTCTCTTTTTCACACACACACACACACACACACACACACACACACACACACACACCCCATCCTATTTGAAGAGAAAAGCCATTCAACAAATATCAAACAAAACTAATTTCCCAAGTGGCTATGTTTGAAAAATGTATAACTCATTTTGTATCCTGAATCCATCACCTCATCCATACTTTAGGAATATATATTGTTGTGACATTGATCAGAGTTCTTACAGTTCTTTCTCTTTACTATGTTGTATCATTGTATCATTTATTCTTCTGGATCTATACATTTCATTCTTCATTATTTTATAGAAGTGTTCAAATCAGCTTGCTTTAATAATCATGATGTTATAGCAAACATTGTTCTCAGTTCTCTGCACTTCTCTCTGACTCATTTTATAGACATCATTCCAGATCTCTCTGAAGCCATCTATTTTCTCATTTTTTTATAGGTCAAGAGTATAAATAAAACTACAGACCAATAATTTTAATAAACATTAGTGTAACACTTGCAGTTTTTATTTTTTTAATTTTATTTTTTATTTGTAGAATAAAACAAGCATTTCAATAACCGTATAATAAAAAAGATGGTTGCACATGAAACTTCAAAAAAGTATATAACTTGTTATTCCTATTAAATATATAATAAAGTTATATAAATTTCTTCTCCCTCCTTTTTTCTCTTACTCCTCACCCTAGATTTGGCTACTATTAGACACAAAAAGGTATATCGTTTATACATACATATACATACATATGTATATATGTAAAATTATTCTATGCATATTTCTACTATCAATTCTTTCTCTGACTGCAGATAATGTCTCTCATCATATGTCCTTTATAATTAATTTGGATATTTATAAGTCAAAATCACTTACTCACTCAAAGTCATTATTAAAACAATATTGCTATTACTCTATACATTCTTCTCTTGGTCCTATTCTTTTTGTTCTTCTCAGAAAAGTAAAATAACTTACTCAAGGACATAAGGGTTACAGTAAGTTGTAGGGCCAGATTTTGAAGCTGGTCCTTTGACTTCCAAGTCCATGACTTTTTCCACTCTCATACTTCTTTAAACTGGATGTCACCATTTTTTGAAGAAAATGAAGAATGTTTAGCTGGTGAAACCAACCTTGGAATTGTAGAACATGAACTTTCAGGAAGAAGAATGTGGAATCTGTTTTCAAAAAGACCCAAGTTAGATGATTTTTAAAAATGCGTTCTTGTGAACAAAAACAACAGCAAACCCCATTTACTAGGAGTATTAGGTGTCTTCTCTCTCATTTTATTTAGGTTTTAATGAACCAAAGGAAATCATTGTCTAAAACTAGCCGGTTTAATCATGTTTGGGGATTTAATTAGGGTTTAATTATGTTTTTGTTTTGTTTTGTTTTGTACTTCCTGATGACCTCTGAATAGAAAGTCTTGCTGTAACCTCTTAAATTTTTAGACTAAGATTGGAAAGGTGAACCCTAGAGAACAATGTTCCAGGATTAATTCCTGAAAGCATTAGAAAATATAATGTAATCCCTTTAACAATACTGGAGTCATTTCCTTGTTCCATTGTTCAAGAGGAAGGAATTGTGCAAAGGGTGGTAAAATTGTGTTTACAAAAATCAACTCAGATTGAGTTTGGCATCCAAGCACTGGGTATTTAGCACTCCCAGTCGGGGAAGTGGTAGAAGTAGGAGGAGAAAGTTAGAAGTGTATGTGGGTGGGGAAATAAATTACTTTAGATAGCCGATATGTGAATAAGACGTGAATCCTCACTGCCAACAGCCTATTTCTTAACCTAGCTATCTCTTGTGAGAAAATAGAGGCCAGTGTGGTATAGTAGAAAAAATACTAGACCAGCATGTCAGAGAACTGGATTTTGCCTGGAGTGTTCTCTACCTTTCACTCCCACTACTGACTTCCCTGGTTTCCTTTAAGTCCCAGCTAAAATTTTGCCTCCTATAAGAAACCTTCCCCAATTCCTCAATTTCACTGTCTTCCCTCTGTTATTTCTTATTTATCCTTTATATAGCTTCTTTGTATATTTGCTTGCACGTTGTCCCCCTCCATTAAATTGTAATCTCTTTGAAGGCAAAGACTGTCCTTTGCCTCTTTTTATTTCTTTAATGCTTAGTAAGGTGCCTGGGATTTGGTAGATTGGTGCTTAATAAGTATTTATTGAATTGGATACTCCTGACTCTGCTTTGAAGTCATTTTGTGTATTTGGCTAAATCATTTTTCCCCTTGGGGCCCAGTTTGTATATGTGCAAAATAAAGGGATTAGATTGGGTTATTTATATTATTATGTCTAATCCCTCAGAGAATAGTTCTCCCCTAGCAATTTTGATTATTATTTGAGAAGTCCCTCTGTTTCAGCTGTAGTTCTCCCTAGGGACAAGATGGACTATTCCACATTTCACATTAAAAACTAACTGAAATATTGGCAACTAGTCCCATTACTTCCTAGAATATAGGAGAAAAAGTGGAAGTGGTGTCAGATTTTATATTCTTGGGCTCAAAGACCACTGCAGATGGTGATTGCAGCCATGAGACACTTATTCTCTGTGTGAGGGGTGTAGAAGACCCTTACCCAAAATGACTACTCAGAGATCACTCAGTAGAAGGCAGAAAAGTTGTTTATTGAACACCTCCGGAGGATGAGCGGTCCCATCATGAGATAAGAAAGAGAAAGCTCATGGTAGGAGGGCTAAAGAAGTAGTAAAGATACACAGCTTTTCTACAAGAAATTACATTACAAGTAAAAGAGCATTGAGAAGGGGAGGGGGAGGCATCTAATTGGTTGTTGCTTTCTGGAGAGATTGAAACAAAAGGTTTCTATTTCCCCAAAATCTCATTTCTAGGAAACAGAAAATCAGATCTTCAGGCTTAATCAAGCTGATACTGGTCCAGCTAATAGACTAAATATCGATAAATGTCAAATACTGATAAATGTCATCAGCTCAGGTTAAGTAAATACATTTATAGCTGGCCAAGACTCAAGTAAATATGAGCCTGTACATATTACACAGATCATAGAGGAAACACAGAAATAATGAAAATAAAATACAGAAAAAAAATTCATACATTCCTGTAAGTTCTTCACTTTATCTCTCTCTATTCCATACATCTGGAAGGAAAGTTATGATAAATCTGGACAGTATACTAAAAAGCAGGGACTTAACCTTGCTGACAAAGATCCAGATTGTCAAAATTATGGTTTTTCCAGTAGCAGTGTATGACTGAGAGTTAGACTATAAGGAAAGCTGAGCACTATAGAATTGAGGCTCTTAACTTGTGATGCTGGAGAAGATCTTTGAGAGTCTTTAGAAAGTAAGGAGATCACATCAGCTAATATTTAAAGAAATTTGGGCTTTGGACTGGAAGGTCAAATACTGAAGCTGAAGCTTAAATACCTTGGCCATCTGATGAGAAGATGCGACTCTGAAAATGATCCTAATGTTGGGAAAAATTGAAGGCAAAAGGAGAAGGGACAGGCAGAAGCTGAGATGGCTAAGTAGTTTCATGGAAACAAAGAACATAATCTTGAACAGACTTCAGAAAATAATGGAAGACTGAGAAACCTGGTGTGTTATATACCACATTTTACTTAATGGATGTATATTTTTTTAATTTCTTTGTGTTTTTTTTTAATAATTTTAATTTTCCCAATTATATGTAAAAACAACTTTTAACATTCATTTCTAAAAATTTTGAGATCCAAACTCTCTTCTTCCCATCCTCCCATCTCCCTGAGACAGCAAACAATTTGATATAAATTATACATGTACAATCACATAAAACATATCTTCATATTAGTCAGGTTGTAAAAGAAAACATAGAAAGAGATATTTCTAGAAACTTGTTTGTATATAAAATTTTTGAAAATTGAATGATATTTAATTTATTCTAAGAGAATTATTCATTTAAGGAAATTATGATATGTTCTTTTGTAAAGTGAATAAATCTGATTTATCACCTTTGATAATTTGAATGTCCACATTCCAATATGTCCTTTGTCTTCTCTTCCTTCTCTTTCCTTCTCTCCCTTGGCAATTACTTTTATTTTGCTAGCTTAACTAGCTTCAGTTTTCATCACTATGAATCTATATGAAGCTAGTATATACATATTTATACAGTAGAACATATATATGTATATATGCATGTATTCAACCCTGACTTTTCTCTTGGACTCCTAATTACCTACAGAATATTTTCACTTGGATTTGCTAATAACATTTCAACTTCAACAGGCATAAACCAAGCTAATCTTTCCCCAAACCTATTCTACCTTCACTATATCAATGAATGGAACTACCCATCATTTATTGAGCCTCCTGTTGTTTTAATCTTTAGCATCATTATATTTATCTAAACAACTTGCCAAGGCATGTTTATCCTAATCTCCCAAATATTTCTTATTAATGATTTTCCTTTTTGAAAACAGATTTTTATTTGTATCCTTTGTTTTTACATTGAAATTTCCCCTTTTATTCCTCCCCTCAGAGGGGGGGAATTCCAAAAAATTCCTTATAACAAAGGGATAGTTTTTACAGGAGTGAAAGGAAAATAGAATAGAAAAAACAGTAAGACTCATCAATAAATTGAAAAAAACTGAAAATATACACAATTCATCCTCCCCCCTAAAATAAGCATGAAGCATCTTCTTAGATTTCTTCTTTGGAGCTAAGCCTGTGCTTTGTGATTTCAAAGCATTCATTTTCATTCATTTTGTGGCTATTGTTTGTATTTCTACATTATTGTAGTTATTGTGTGTATTCTTTTCCCAGTTCTGCTTACTTCACTTTGCATCGATTCATGTAAGTTTTTTCTCTGCTCCTCTGTATTCATTGTGTTCACTGTTTCACACAATGCTATTCTTCATATTCATGCATCACAGTTTCTTAAACTTTCCCTAGTCAATTCCCTAGTCAATGGGCATCCACTTTGTTTCCAGCTTGGGGCTATCCATATTTCGGTGTATATGGAAACTTTGTTTTTGTCAGTTACCATTTGGAGATATGTGTCTAGCAATGGAATCCGCAGATCAAAGGACATGAACATTTATTTTGTGTGGCAAACTTTTCCTTCCTACTGCCACTACTCAAATAAAAGCCTCCTTTGCTACCTGACTAGAAGACTAGAATAGCAAGCTGACAGGTCTTTCTATATCTAATCTCCCCTCCAGTCCAACATTTTTTTTCTGCTGCCATGTGTGACATAGAGATATGGTCATATCACTCCACTGACCAAATACCTTCATGGCTTCCTTGGTTCCTACCAAATATAGTTCACATCCTTTTGTCTAATTTTTAAAATCTTCCACCCTTTAGTGCTGTGCTGTAATATGCAGCTTTGTCTCACATCACTTCTCAGCAAATGCATTATTCTCTGACCAAACTGGTCTATTCTATAACTTCTAGATTTTGCATTTTCTTGTACCAATATCTTTCATTGCTCTGTTCCCTTTATCTAGAATGTTCTCCATTTTACCTTTCCCCATATATCTATCTTCCCGTCCATTAAAGCTTTCATTCATAGTCTCTCATTCTCACCACCTAAATTGGTAAAGATCTTCCCTCCTCATCTTTTAGCTTGCATTAACTTTGTATCTTTCTTCTTTACTTATCATGAATTATTTTCCATTGTTGCTTTCTTTTTCTGTATGATCACTCTTTCTTGTCTATATTAGCTCCAACATGTAATAAGCAATTGTTTACTTGAGTTATTTTTTTTGGAATCAGCATCCATATGAGAAAAGAAAAAGAGATTACATAAAAAAGCTTACATAGCCAGATGATTAATTAAAAAGATTTTTTTAACATCCCATAAAGATCTTAAGAAAGTTAGAGATGAGAAATACTTCATATTTAGGGGTCTGTAACTTAAGGTGTTAGAATGGCTGGTATCAGGTCAGCTTGAGGTGGGGCAATAAGATAAATATGGCTTCCCAGCTTCCTTTTTTTTTTTTTTTTTTTTTTTTTAATGTGAGAACCATTCTGTCTCTGGCATGCGTCAATGATCTGTTCTTGTCTTGTTTCCCAAGAGTTTTAGGCTGTGAGGGGGGAAGTAAAAGTATTATTTTTTACATCTACTTTTGGATTTTTAAGTGTTATAATTGTTGAGAGGATAAAGAAAGGAGAAAAGGAAGCGAGGAAAGTGATTCACTATGATTTTTTTCACTAACAGAAAGGACTACTCCTGTGGTATATTGGGGCAGCTAGATCACAGATTGGAAAGAACACTGGGCTTGGAATCAGGAAGACTCATCTTTATGAGTTCAAATCTGGCTTCAGACACTTGTGATCCTTGTGATCCTAGGCAAGTCACTTAACTCTGCCTCAGTTCCTCATCTATAAAATGACCTGGGGAAGGAAATGGCAAATCCTTCAGGATTTTTACTAAGAAGACCCCAGAAGGGGTGATTAAGAGTCACACAAATGAAAGATGATCATTTACAAATATAGTAGACTAGACTCTAAGCAAGTTTCTTAGAACCTAGAGGTTTATTCATCAGACAGGTGACCATTATCTCATGAGAGTCATAGCAGATAAAAATATTGCAGTACATCAATTTTTGTTCATGATCTGTATTTCTGATTCAACTGTTAACTCTCCAGAGCTGTTCTCCAGGCCTTAAAGCATGCGAATGGCACTATAAACAGGTTAACATTTTTTGAAGCTTTTTGTTCAGCATTTCAAAATGGTACCCACTTAGCATTTGAAAAAAATAAGCAATCAAACAACAGCAACAACAATAAAAAAATATGGAAATACTATGTTGTGCTCCACATTTAGTCCCCCTATTTCTATTTTCCCCTCATGTTCTATCAATCCAGGACAATTTTCTTACATTATTTCCTACATTATTGTGTCAAGATCCTTTTTTTTTGGTCACAACTTTCTGGCAATCTAATTATTTAAATTCCCACTCCAAGGCCTACCCTGCCTCAGCTGGTAAATACAGAGGTGTATTTACATGTCCAAAATTCTCATGGCCCACCACCATATCTAACTGTCACCCAACCTATAGCCCTACCCCTCTCTGGCCATTTTCTTACTAATGTTTTGCCATTTTCCCTATCTCCATATATTCCCAATCCTCCTGTTTTCAGTTTATTGCTGTGGGAACCATAAAGAAAAGAGTACTGCTATTGCTATTGGAAAAGCTATGTCAGTCAACTCCCCTGTGGTTCCATTCACCACCCCTGGGACATCTCAGTGCAAAATACCCCTTCCTTATACCACTTCTATAGACTCCCCTATTATAATAGAAGCTCTGAGGAAAGGAACTATTTGTATTTTTAGCATTTAGCGTAGTGCTTGGTACGTAGTAATAGATTGATCCATGTATTGGAGTATCTTAAATGTAGACTTTTGAGGGAATAGATCTGATAATATTTAAACACACTTCCTATTATTATTATTATTATTATTCTATCTATCTATTATCCTAACCACCCTTGTCTCTGATCTGAGGTCACTGTCAAGACCTCTAAACTCACCATTTTCTACCTGAGGTGCCTGATTCTCACAAGTGACAGAATTTTATTCCCTTCTTTTTTATTAGAAGTCAGAACTCTCCATGCAGTTATCCTATAGAGCTGATTCACTTTGTGGTTGGGCATAAACACATATGCTTCCTTTTGTTTGCTTTTTCATCTCCTGTCCTTACAACCACTCCTACCCCACCCTACCATGGGCTAAGCCATGAAAACTACCTTGATCCTCAGATGTCTTTCAAAGATACTAATAATACTAACTGGGAGTGACCAGCTTAGGACTCTGAAAAGGAAGGAATAAAGCTAATAGAACTGCCAGCATTTCCTGAAACAAAGATCCACATTCTCATAATTATTGTATTATGATTTTATTATAGATTATTTCTTGCGGTTGTTGTTCAGTCTTTTCAGTTTCGTCAGCCTCTTTGTGACCTCATTTGGAGTTTTCTTGGCAAAAATACTGGAGTGTTGCCATTTCCTTCTGCATTTCTTTTGACAGAGAGGAACTAAGGCAATCAGGGTTAAGTGACTTGCCCAGGATCACACAGTTAGTAAGTATAGGAAGCTGCATTTAAACTCAGAAATATTCTGGTTCCAAGCCTGCTGCTCTTTCCACTGTGCTACTTAACTGCCTCATATTGTTTCTTATTTTTTCCCTGGGGAATATATTCCTTATTTTTTCTCTACATTTATGATTTTAAATTAAATGTCACTAAGAAAATTAGTTCCAATACCAACACCTCATAGAATCTATATATTAAGATACAAAGGATTAGTGACATTTTCCCTTGGTAAGAGTAACTTGTTCAAGTATTAGAGAAATCTGAAGTAGGTGCTCCTCTCAACTTTATCATGTTCTTGCTTATTGTTCTATAGGGATTTCTGGCTTCATTTTTCAATTGAGAAATGAGATTTCTCTGCTGAGATAGAGCGTTGTTCCCCCTGGCATGTGTATTCTCTCTGTTTCTTTGCCCTTCCTGACATTTGCTGGTGTGTCGGTGGCACCTACTCTGGAGCAGAGTAGGTAGGGCAGGGAAGGCTCTTTCTGGCAGCATTACTGTAATTATTGCAAGGATCAGCTGCTTGAGAAAAGGAGTGCCAGCACCCCCCAAGGACAGAACACCTCACCTCTCCGGTGCATTTGGCCTAGTGCCTGAGAGGCCAGTTCGGCTGGCTGCTTGAGCTCTCAGTTTCAGCTTGTACTTTTGGTAGCTGTTCCTATTTGTGACTCAGACTCGGATGGATTTGTAAGTACCACTTAAATCCAAAGGAGCATATTAAGAATGAATATACATCTACTGACGATGGAAAGAGCACTGAGTTTAGGGAGGAGCTAGGCCATGCTACTCTGCCGTGGGGTCAGGAAAATTGTTTGGCCCATTTTTAAAATTTTCATTTTATTTTTACAAATCAGAGAAGTCAAATAATGGTTCTGTGTTTGACCTTTCTGCTGTTTAGAAATATGATCTCTCCCTTCCTTCTCCACAGTTCTCTGAATAGACATTGAAGGAAAGAGAGACAGGTAGAGACAGAGAGACAGACACACAGAGAGAAACTTAGGCAAAGTGAATCCCTGTAGTCCTTGGCCTAAGAGCTTCAGAGAAATTCTATAAAATTTCCAATAGCAGTCATAATTAATTCAGTTCCAGTATAGGATGGAGAGACGCATAGGAGGACAACATATCATTTATTCAAAAAATGGAATTTTAGTTGACTTTGAGCTCAGTGAGTCAGTAGCATGACAGTGGCCGAGAAATATAACATGACCTTAGAGTTTATGAAGAGAATTATAACATCATAATAATCTCATTAGGTTCTCCTCTAGTCCTAGCACATCAGGATTGTTGTGTTCAATTCCAGGTGCCATCTTTCAGACAAAAAAATCAGGAAGTTGGAAGAGTATCTAAAGTGTAGATACCAAGATGGACTAGGACTTGAGCCTAACTGGAGACTATTCCACACAAAAATCAGCTGAAAGAATGATGATGGTAATGGGTGAGGGGAGATGCCTTCTCATTGAGGGCTGGGCTAGGGTGTGACAGTCTTCAAATATTTGAAAGAATTGCAATGATAGCTTGGTTTTATTTTGCTTGGCTGTAAAGGTACATCTTGGATTGGTGGGTAGAAGTTTCAGGGAAGTAGATGTCAGTTCCAGGTTAGGGATATCTTAATCAAAGTGGTTTAAAGAATGGAACGAGCTGCCTCTGGTAGGAGTAGATTTCCCTTCATTTGAGGTCTTCAGGCAAAAGACCTGTTGTGGCCATTTGTTAAGCATGTTGTAGGAGGAATTTTGAGTCAGGTACAGGTCAATTAGCTTATGAAGTACCTACCTGTTAACCCTTCTTAGGATGATCAACCTTCTCAGGTCTTTTGAGCTCTAGTCATTGTCAACATGAATTGTTGCAAGCTTAATTCAAATGAATATTTGAAATATTTTAATTTGAATGAATATTTCAAATGAATATTCATTGAATTAGTGCATTATTTCATATTGTTTAATGTTTATTATTTCCCCTCATGGAATTTAGTTCCAATCAGATTGGACTACTGATTTTTGAGCTTGATATCAATTATCCCAACTCCATTCATTTATGAAGCCTATTTCCTTTGTGTACCTTCATTCCTCCAGTCCCTGCCTGTATCCTCTTCCCACAAGGTCCAGCTTAGATAGATGTTACCTCTTCAATGAAGCTTTTTTTCATCTCCCCAGTGGAAACAGATTTCTCTTTCTTTGAATTTTTTTACAGCACTTCATGCTACTCTTGTTTCTGCCTCTTTCCATTCTACCTCACTTGTATATGTGTCTCCTTTTTGGACTGTAAGGTTCTTGTCTCTCAGCAATGTGTCATTATTAGTTCTTACTAATAATAACACTTAGTGCTTGTTAGGATTTGAACAAGTCCCTTGAGAAGCTCTTAGTTTCTCATATAAAATGTTGAGGTTGGACTGAATGACCTCTGATTTTCCTTCTGACTCCAAATCAACAATCCATTGTTGTAGTTGTGTTTAGTAGGAATTTAATAAACAACAATGGGTTTGAGGTAGATTTGCATAGAGCTGGAACTAGGTCACGATCTTCCACACGTACCATCACCAATTTCCCCTTGGGCTACCAACTAAACAATGAGCCTTGCTTCTGTTTGCCACTGTTTCTTGTTCCGAAATTGTGGAATTTCTGACTTGAATAAACATTTAGTGATTAGGATTGGAAGAATCTCACTACTGTGTAGGTGGTGATGAGTCTTCTGGTTGTTTCCTAAGGTCGGCAAAGAGTGACTGTGGTAGATACCGTAAGAGAAGCTTGAAGCTCAAGTGTGCCAGAAAACACTGTTAGCATAATGTACTATTGAGCCCAGAATTTACAAACAAGGCTTCTTGTCTGCTTTGGTTGTGTAAGTCCATGAGAAGAAACCTTTTCTCCCTTTTGTACTCTGGTCCAGGAGGTTACTCCTGATGTGCTGTAACTTTGTAATGAAGCACTCCTGCTCTGATTTCCTGCAGCAAAATGCTTAATTAGCACTTAATGGAGGAATCCATTGTGGATTCAGGAGCCAGGTCTGTAAGCTTAGTGAAGCTAAAGACTAGGTGTTTAATTACTTTGCATTCTCCATCAGGTTTCTAGCACAAAGCTGTGAACACAGACACTAAATATTTGTTGAGTTAATTCATATAGTTTCTGGGGAAAGGGTTAATAGCTTCTTCTTAATGTACCAAATCTGACAAATCTATTAGGAGATAGGGTTTGAAATTTTTGTGTAATTGTAGTTTTTGTACAACAAAGTCCATTTTATCATTGAAGTATATTTAGAAAAGCTCTATCATCATTTTTGGCCTTGATTTGGCAGTGTCATCTAAGGCTCTTATTTTTCCTGCTTTGACTTCTTTCGAATAGTTAATGATGCATAAATACATACTTATCTTTAAGAGGGGACTCTCCTCTGGGGAATCTTTTTGTAAATCAAATGATCCTTCAGCCAGCACATAATATAGATCGCTTGCTCTAATTAACATGTTTTGCAAATCTAGATTTGTGAATGTTGGGTTTTCTAAAGTAGACCGCCATCTGCATAGTTCCTAAAGTCCTCAGAGATTTATTAATGGCAAATAATGGGGGAAGGAGGGGAAGGGGATGGGAGACAGCACTGAAGTTTTTAAGCAAGCGTTCTTGGTTTACCACTGGCCCACTGAGTCACCTTTAATTTCTGAAAGGGACAAACTGATAGCCCAGGTTACTGAGGGTTACTATTAGTAGATGGAACTAATAAGGGCTGCTGAGTACCTGAGCCAGGTTTTTTCATCAACATGTTTGAATTTCATAGTGGGAACTGCAGAAAAATGAAGATGATAGGACTTTTTCATCCATAAAAGCAGGAGAGACAGTTTTGTCATTTAAGGGATATCACCTGCTAAGTTTAGAGTTTATTCTTTTCAGGTCTGCTGCTTTTAGTTGCTAGGAGAGAAGGGAGAGAGTTAAATAGAACAAAAAACTCCAATCCTTCCTATGGAAGAGGGATTAAACTGAACTCTATCTACTTGATCCAAGAAGGCAGACAAAGATGAATGGAATGAGGTTATAAAGAGAAAGATTTTTCCTTTGTATTATGAAAAAATTCCTTTTGAAGAGAACTATCCAAAATTGCAAATAGCTGATTTAGAGATTAGAGAGATCCCTGTTACTAGTTGTTGATCCTTCATTTTCAAAGAGAACCAGTGACATCATGGGATAATATCTTGACTTGTGTAAAATGGATTTAAGTGGAGTTGCACAATGTCATTAGTCTTAAGCTCTATTCTAGAGTTATTGAAGTCCAGGGGCAAGACAAAAGTCAAGGTACATTGGATGAACATGACATCTTCCACTAAAAAATTTAAAGCAGAGAATAGATGATCATTTGATGGGTTTTCATTCTCCTTCTCTATATCTGAATGAAATAAAAACCCAGAAAGTATAGAAGAGCTAGGAGGCTAAAGTGTCAGATGCTTTTAAGAGGTTGAGCAGAATGAGGATTGAGGAATATATAACAGATTTGGCAATTAAAGGACCATCAGTAATTTCAGAGTAGTTTCAGTTGGATTGAAAGGTCAGAAGCCACATTGTTAAAGGATGCAAAGGAAGCAAAGGAATACATTCTCTCTCTCCTTTCTCCTCCACTCCCCAAACTCATTGGCTAAAATGGTGACCTATTTTGAATTAGGGTAATCCAACACCTAACACATTCAATAAGGGCATAATCTAATCACCAGCTTGAAAAGGACTGGTCTGAAGTGAGAATAAAAACTAAGTGAATAAGAAGTCAGTGATTTAAATTTCCAAAGTGAACTCAAGCTGAAGGTTGGAAAGTCAGTTGCTTTGGGGCAGAACATTTTTCCTTCCTACAAAAGTGACAATATCTTTAAATGAGAAGAAATAGTTTGTTTTTTAATTAAAGCTTTTTTATTTTCAAAACATATGCATGTGTGATTTTTCAACATAAACCCTTGCAAAACCTTGTGTTCCAGTTTTCCTTCTCCTTCCCCTTGTCCCTTCCCCTAAATGGCAAGTAATCCAATATACGTTAATAAATATAGTAGAAATATATGCTAAATCCAAGATATGTATACATATTTATACAATTATCTTGTTGCACAAGAAAAATCAGATCAAACAGGGAAAAAATGTGAAAAAATAAATAAAATTCAAGCAAACAACAGGAAAAAAAGTGAAAATGCTATGTTGTAATCCAGACTTAGTTCCCACAATCCTCTCTCTGGGTGTAGATGGCTTTCTTCATCACAAGATCATTGAAACTGATTTGAATCATCTCATTCTTGAGAGCCACCATCAGAATTGATCATCTCGTAATCTTGTTTCTATATACAATGATTTCCTGGTTCTGCTCATTTCACTCAACATCAGTTCGTGTAAGTCCCTCCAGGCCTCTCTGAAATCGTCTACTGATTGTTTCTTACAAACGATAAAATTCCATCACATTCATATATCGTAAACTTATTCAGCCATTCTCCAATTGATGGGCATTCGCTCAGTGTCCAGTTTCTTGCCACTAAAAAAAGGACTGCCACAAACAAAGAAATATAGTTTCAAGAGAAACTTGAAGCTATTATATCAAGTTGATGATATTTTAGATAAAATATGCAGTAGGCAGTGGAATAAAGGATTAAACTTTCCAGAGCAGACACATATTTGGTAGGTGTTTATCCTGCCTTCCTAACTTCTGATGACAGCAGACTCCATTTAGAATGTGTATCTTTGTGCATGGAACAAACTGACCTTGAGTTAGGGTATTTGATTGGCACCAGTAAATATCCTTCATGAGCTTCTGTTGCTGAAGATATTTGTTGAAAACTTTACTTAGACTGTAGTCATGTCACACTTATATGATATAAAAAGTGTGTAATTCACTAAAAAAGTACTTGGAGGCAAAGGTGGAAGGGAGAGAATAGGGCTAGTTATATAAAATTGGGAATAATTTATACAAAGATGATAATTGAATTTGTGGGAGCGGATGAGGTCAATGGGTAAAAAACAGGTAGAGCAAGAAGTAAAGTCTTGAGACATAGCCACAATAATCCAGCAAAGCCCTAGATGTAGAGAAAAAAGCAGAATCATAGTGAGTCATTTTTATTTAATCTAAAAGTATGTTCTGCTTAGAATGAGCAATTTCTTTATTCCACAAGTAATTGCTTCTTTTGTTCATACAATGAGGCTTTCTCAACAATATGGCAAGACTGGAATATTTGTATCAAAAGAATCACTACAGAGAAATACCTGTTTTTTACAATAAACATCTACAGGTCACTGTAACTGATGGGGACAGAAGGAATGAGAGAGATGGGAGAAAGAAAATAGAGGAAAGAAAGGCATCTCAAAATTCTATAATGTTGAATATGTCTTATGTTGTGGTTATATTTGTGCCAGATTCTGCCCTCAGATATTTCCTGTTAATTTGAGATGGTTCATAAGAATAACAAAGTTGGTTTTGGTGGTTTGGGGATGGTTTTGACTCTGGAAGACTGAATTTTAAAGAGTTATACTGTTACATAGTGTAGATCATTTGAATGACACAAAAATTATTATTTAGGAATATTCTAGGAATCCCATTCTACATGAATAAATGAGTTCCCCTTGTACTCTGCCTCATATCTCCTAGGACTTCCTATTTCCTCATCTGTATCATGATCTTACAAATATATGAAGAAATCTTAAGTTAGATAACATGTTTCCTAGAATCTGGAATCATCTCAAGTCATTCCATTTTGGAAAAATTAACCCTATTATTGTAGGATCTATATTACCCCATTTTCTTGCTAAAGCATTATATGAATCTTTGAATAATTAACTAGTCAGTGAATATAGCTCCCAACCCTTTCAACAAACAGCAGTGGCTTTATAAATCTGTAGTTGAAATGGATATGTTATCATCTAGTTCAAACACTTAATTTTATAGATGAGAAAATTGAGTCCTAGAGGCATCACACTACTTAAAAAGATCTAGTAGACCTAAATTGAAAATCAACAGCTCTAATTCCAAATTCACTGATTTGTTTTCAGTATACCTCTGACTAAATCTTTTATATTTTATAAATACTAGTTTAAGAGCACTTTTAATTGATCTTCTCCAATATCCTGTGAAGAAAACAAGGCAAGCATCCATATCTTAAAAACAACAAAACCAGAAGGGAAAGAGAGACAGAGAGACAGAGAGGGAGCAGGAGCTCTGTGATTTACCTAAGACAATCTAGTCAGTTAGTAACATTTATAACCTAGGTGTCCTAACTATTCTAGTCTTTCAATCACACTATGTTGTTCATTATTTAAATATATAATGAAGTATATAGTCTTGTGATTTTTAGTAATATCATCTTCAGAGTGTCATACTTTTTTTGTTGTTCTAGCTAGCAGTTCCACTTTTCTTGCTGTGAGAGCCCCTCCTATTGAAATAGCATAATGAAATGAGTAAAGTGCTGAATTTTGAACCCAAGAAAGATCTGAGGTCAAACCTTACCTTCAGTACTTAGATCTTTATAATCCCAAAACATAATTTAACTGTCTTAAATCTTAGTTTCCTTATCCACAAAATGGGAATCATACCTATAGTATTTCATAATTTAGTTAATAAGTATTTATAAGGTTGTTGTAAGAATCTTGAGATGATGTTATATTAAGTGATGTATATCTACAAACAGATATCTATACAGATCTATGTTCATACATGTGCTATCAACATTCATTATTCTGTTTTAAACAAACTAGCCAAATTGTCAACCCTCCAGACATGTAATAAATGTGCATTGCTTTGCACAGGAAGCCATTTAGGAAAGTGGTATAGCGATGTCGCTTATGATGATGATGCTGTTGATTCTGAATATGGTATAAATGATCATTTGGGTGATGGAAAAGCTATGGTGGACCAAGTAATATATAATAGTAATAATAGCAACAATTAGTCCCAAGAACTGAATCTCTTTCTCAAAAGTTGTCTTTTCATACAGTTTTCACTCATGCTTTTTCAGGATCTCAAGGAGTGATTTTATTCCATATTTTCTAGAATTAGTCATTTCAAAACTGTGAGCCAGTTCTGTTGTAGCAACAGAGGATGAGAGTAGGGAAATCTGGCTACTTATCAGTCTCCCTTTTCTACATAGTCTATTAGGATGCAGTGACATTTAACAATATATTTAAACTTTGTAGATCAGTTAGAAGAGTTGTATATGGGCAAGACCTCATGGGAACAGGACTCTCTATATGGATTTTTATTCTTTTGACTTTAACATATATGGGAATGTCTCCTCATAGGTCCTCCTGACTTCAGAGTTGGTGTTCTATCCACTACCACCTAGCTGTCCCAAAGCAAAAAAAATTTTTTTTAATTATAGCTTTTTATTTACAAGTTATATGCATGGGTAATTTTACAGCATTGACAATTGCCAAACCTTTTGTTCCAATTTTTCCCCTCCTTCCCCCCACCCTCTCCCTCAGATGGCAGGTTGACCAATACATATTAAATATATTAAAGTATACACTAAATACAAGTATATATGTTCAAAGCGTTATTTTGCTGTACAAAAAGAATCACACTTTGAAATATTGTACAATTAGATTGTGAAGGAAATCAAAAATGCAGGCTGACAATAATAGAGGGATTGGGAATTCTATGTAATGGTTCATAGTTATCTCCCAGAGTTCTTTCGCTGGGTATAGCTGGTTCAATTCATTACTGCTCATTGGAACTGATTTGGTTCATCTCATTGTTGAAGAGGGTCCACGTCCATCAGAATTGATCATCATATAGTATTGTTGTTGAAGTATTTAATGCTCTCCTGGTCCTGCTCATTTCATTCAGCATCAGTTCATGTAAGTCTCTCCAGGCCTTTCTGAAATCATCCTGCTGGTCATTTCTTACAGAACAATAATATTCCATAACATTCATATACCACAATTTACCCAGCCATTCTCCAATTGATGAGCATCCATTCATTTTCCAGCTTCTAGTCACTACAGACAGGGCTGCCACAAACATTTTGGCACATACAGGTCCCTTTCCCTTCTTTAGTCTCTCTTTGGGGTATAAGCCCAGTAGAAACACTGCTGAATCAAAGGGTATGCACAGTTTGATAACTTTTTGAGCATAGTTCCACATTGCTCTCCAGAATGGTCAGATGCATTCACAATTCCACCAACAATGTATCAGTGTGTGTGTGTGTGTGTGTGTGTGTGTGTGTGTGTGGAATATTTTTAAAAGTTAAAGTTAAAACAGTAAGCCTTAAGAAGCTTCTGTGAGTTTATCAGAATAAGAAATTTCTTCCACAAAACAGAACCCTCTAATGATATGTAAATCCTTGGGAGTTCCTTGAGGAAAATAGAGATTAAATGGTTTGCCTGGTGTAATGCTGAAGAAACTGAGGCAAGATAGAGATTAGAAAGTTTTTAATATTTTATTTGAAAGAGAGAGATTTACTGGGACCAAATGGATCCATGATTTGGTCCCAGGGCTGAATGAGACTATTGTCTCCAAGAATCCAGCACCCAGAGTGAGTTCCCATGACATATTTATACCTAGTAGCTAAACAAAGGCAGGGGTTTGGAGTCTAAACTCTGGTGAGCGGGAATCTCCAGGCAGGAACCATCAATTCCGTTCTGATAGGGCTGGGGGGGAGGACCATAAATTCTAACAAGCTGGGAATTAAGAAAGTGTCTGACAGGAGACAGAATGTCTGGATTCCCCCTTTTTGAGTTTACACACTGACAATTTATAACCTCTGAGTTATGCCAGTCTTAATGCACCGGAGGGAGGGTGGTTTGCAACTAAGGGGATTGAGGCAGAACAATTAAGGAAACTGAGGCAGGCCCAATTTAGGAAAACTGAGTCAGGACAATTAGGGAAACTGAGGCAGAACAATTTAGGGAAACTGAGGCAGGACCAATTAGAGAAACTGAGACAGAACAATTTAGGGAAACTGAGGCAGAACAATAAAAGAGAACTGTGACACAACACTGGGACCACACAGTATCTGAGGAAAAATTTGAATGCAATTCTTCCCAAGTTCAAGACTATTCTATTCTAATACACTGCCTCCTTGTTAAAATGGGAGTGATATCTTAACAAAATAACAGACCATTCTTAATATCTCTTAGACCACTAATCCAGACTCCAAAAAAATAACAGCTATTTAAGATTATTTTTTGACCTCTAAAAACCAACTAGAGAAAGTAAAAGGAGGATAGAGGGAGGAATAAAACAGATTCAGAACATTTCTTAATGTCAATTGATGAGAATGTGAAACAGCTGTAAAAGCCATCTTAGTGTCTGTCTTTCCATCTCCTTGGTAAAATTCTGATGGTGCTGACTTCCTGAGTAATTACTTCAGAAGAGGAAAAAGTTGAACTATGGAAATAACACGACAAGGAGAAAATTAGACACAAATTTTAATGGGGAGATTTTAATAAATTCCACTGTCTTGTTGGCAGTAACCAACATATGACAGCCAGTTGAACGCCAAGCATTTTATCGGTATGTAACCCATTTGTGATCCTTTGCCTGGCGCCTGATAGTTGAGCCAAGTCAGGAGAAAGTTATCAGTAGCGCACAAAGTTCCCAGGCTGTGTCCACAATGAGAAAGCCCAGTGGGAGCCCACAAATTTAGGCAGCACCACAGACCAATTCTTACAAGTTGTAGAACAAGAATTGGTGGGGATCCAGAATGAAATTGGTATCTTGATTAGTTTTCCAAACATATCAACACAGCAGTGATTGGATAGTCTTTCTTGAGTCAGTTGATTGAGCCTAATATTTTCCTAGAACCTTCAAATGGGCAATTTTAATGGGCATTATCAAGGCAATTTTCACTTTGCAGTTAGAAAAGTTTGTCAGTCCTTGACCATTCATTGGCCAATGTGTCTTCTGTAGAGCTAATGTAAGGTACTTTTTCCTTCATGAGCAAAGCTTACATCTATAGTCTTCATGTATATTTGATAGTAGTTAAGAGAAGCATGAAATTGTGGGGTGGGGGACTAAATAACAGAGCATTAATCACAGAAGAAAAATAGTCTCTTTTTCCTGAGACTTTCCTAATGAGGTAATTGTTTTTAGACAGCCACGTGACTAATGTACAAAGGCTCAAGTTAGTGCATTATCTCACATTCTGATGTTAACACTTTGTCAAGAAAACTAAGTCTCCAAAATCAGGTTCAGTAATGCCAGATTGATAGTAGTAAAAGGCAGCTGTTCCAAAATGAGTTTTTAATTAAAAAAAAAAAATCAATGCCCATCTGGTTGAGAGAGTAGCCTATTGAAAAGAGAAAATGAAACAGAAGTTTTGGGAAAATAAAACAATTTCTCATTGTCTTACGTGTGTTCGAATTGGAATTGGCTACTGTTGACTAAAATCTGGACTTCAATTTATGGAGAAGTTGGGGAATATATATTTCTGCATCTTTTAGAAACCATTTACCTATACATTACAGCATTTGAGATGTCATGACAGTAAAAGATGTTTGTTTTTGTTTTCAAATAGCTAGAGAATTTTGCAGGGCTGTAGAACAAAACATTTAAGGCAAATATTTTGGGCCAGAGATGCTTGCCCACAATAGGGCTGAGCAGTGAACTAGAATGGTACAGGAAAATCATCATTCTTCCTGAGTTGGCTGTGGCTGTAGCTGTGGCACACCCTCTGTGATGGCACCACTCCCTCACTTCCAAGTCAGCCCACAAAATAGTGGGAAAAGAGCCAGTTCTGAAACTCCTCTTGGAAGTATTGGTTTCAGCTCTCCAGTATGTCAACCATCTAGTAAGGAAAGGCTGTGCATTTGAAGATTTGGAAATATTAATGAGCTGGTGATTACACTTATGGATCCCCACTATACTATCGAAGACTTCAAAGGTACTATATATAGCAAATATATATATATATATATACACACATACATACATACTATATATGTATGTGAAGTTTCAGGTGGGCTTTTTATTACTTCTCTTTAAAGATAAAAAGACGAGAATTTCTACTAATTTATAATGTTCAGCTGACAACTTGTGACTATGTAATATATGTTATGATGTTTATACAGATTTTTTTTGCAGAAAATAAGCTTTATATATATATATTTCTGCAAAAAATCTGTATAAACATCATTATATATATATATATGTGTGTGTGTGTGTGTGTGTATATACAGACATATATATGTAGCATAACTGGAAAGCATGTATATTATTTTTAGACATAATACCTTTACTCATTGAGTAGAAAATCTCTTACACTCTTTTCTTTATTTCAAAAGCCTCAAAGGGTCTGTTCATTTTTTGATGTGGGTTCCTTCTCTTGAAGGATCTTTTTGGAGTGGACTTTTATTACCTATATTTCTGCTAGTTTCTTCTCTTTCATAACCAATTGTCATTCTGATTATACATTTATCAGAATTAGCTTTTTCTTATCTCCCTCTACTCCTTTTTTTAAACAGGAAATAATTTGGGATCAGATATTTTCTCTGAACTGTTTTTAAAATAGCTGTTGTGTTTTATTGAAAAAAAATGCTTGTAATTTGGCTAGCTACAAGAGAAATGTGGCTTGTTCTAATGAGGATCCCAAGGTATGGCTGCTAACATTGTCTCCATCAGACAGGACTTCCAGATCGAGCTAACAAATATGTTGGATGGTCCATGGAATCCCGCAGCACTTGGGAGGCTGACTCCATCGATCCTGGAGTCTTTGAAATAAGAGAGTATAACTTATCTCAGTGTCTAGAGACTAGAATAACATGTAACTCAAAGCAGAAAGAACATACACTCCCTGCCCTTTTCTTTACTTTCGATTTTCTGTTGTTTTTCCTTTGCCCACATTAATTTAGGAAGTTATAGGTTTCCTGAATGTTCATCATTAATGGTCATTCTTTTCTTCTTCTGCCTTCTTGCCTATTATTTTGAAGCATGAACAGTCTGAATAACATGCACCAACATGTGTGTATGTGTTAAGAATGATTAAAGAGTTATGAGCTGACATCCTTGGTTTGTACTCAAGGTATAATGTATAATTCATTGGTGGCTGTTTGTGTTAGAAATCCCCACCACCCCCACATGTGGCATAAGCAAACATTATTTTGCATAAGAAATGAAGATGTAAAAGCTTGATAATGCAGTTTGATTTTCTTTATTGACTCAAATAGTAGTACATTTACTGGAAAAAGGGGAAGCTGACAAACACTAGAATTACAAAATTTAAAACTGACAATGGACTAGTGAAGGGAATAAGCCAAGAGCTGTCTCTCAGATTTATTCCTCCCTCTCAACTCCTTCCAAAACCCTGTAATCACCTGAATGCTGGATTTGGTCTGCTGCCAAGGATGGTCCATTTGGAGAAGAAACTGTTGGTTTTTCTTTGGCATTGTAGGTTATGATTTAAAATTATGAATTTTAATAATCATATTAATATTTATTCATAAGGATTCGTCCATTTTGTCCTTAATTTTTATGCCTCCATGTAAAACAATAGCCTTTTGTAGTATATATTATGTATGTATATATATGTGCATGCACATAAGTGTATATAGTATATAGTATGGACAGAAATATACTTAGATATTTAAATTTTTAGTGTTCCTTATACTATCCTAAGTACACTGGATTTTTTCATTTCAAGGGAGATTTATTATTTGTAAATAATAATAATAATAACATTTTCACAACCCTTTAAAGTTGACTTTCCTCCTAACAAACCTGTGAAATAGGTAATGCTAGTATTAGTACTCCTGTTTAAAAGATAGAGAAATTGAAGTTTAAATAAATGAAGCAACTTGCTCATACATCTAGTTAAGTGGTAAAAATGTCCTGAAATATAGATTTGAAGCACCTTGAAAGGAACTGTGATGAAAATATAAAGTAGGCTATAAGTCCCATGTTTTTAAGAGTCAAACTGAAAATGAGTGAATTTTATTTTTTTGTTCCTTCTTCCACACCCTTCCCCATGACATATTTTTTAAAGTATTTGGAATCATTGCTTACTGCCAGCTGGAGTCTCCAGAAACCCTATCTGCAGAAGTCTAAACAGTTGACTAGAATCACAGTCATAATTTTAAAGAAGCTGGCAAATCTGTTTTAGACAGGGAAAAAAAATCAACACACCTTATGCATAGAAAATAATAGGTTTCACTGCTATAAATTAACTTTAAAGAATACCCCTGAAAATTGTTTTAAAATTTGTTTTATTAATTTTTTTTTAAATTAAGGGCTATATGTAGTGAACAATCAACCAGCTGTAGATTTATTTGCTGTATTCAGATCAAGGCCCTAAATACTTTTTAAAAACAAATTTCTATCTCATCTTCCCACTTTGCTAAAGGAAGTGGCTATGAAGTCTTAATTCTGTTCTTAGTCCTTTTCTCTCCAAAGGAATGGAAGGACAAAAAAAACCAGAATTAAGCATACAGGGGCAGCTAGGTGGCACAGTGGGTAGAGCACCTGTTCTGAAGTCTGGAGGACCTGAGTTCAAATGTGACTCAGATACTTAATACTTCCCAGCTGTGTGACCCTGGGCAAGTCACCTAACCCAAATTGCCTCAATTCCCCCCCCCAAAAAATTAAGCATACAGTTCTTACCTTAATTTCCCCCATTAGTAAAGATAAGAATTGTTATGCTTGCATTATTGATTTCATCAGAAAAAAAACTTTTAATTTCGATGAGTTGTATAAAAGTAAGTTACTATCATACTTTCCTTCAAATATACCAAACTGGATTATCAACTGCTACTTATATCGATATTCATATCAGTATTTGGGCGGGGGCCGGGGTGGGGAGAACACGGGGGACCTAAGCTAGTGACATACTGGTATAATTAAAGTAAGAACACCTACCAACACAGATTTGCACCTGTTCCACAAATGATGATCTTAAAAAATGACTTAGACATTGAGAGTTTCAGTGATTTGCGCAGGGTCCCCTAAACAGAATGTGACAGAGGAAAGACTTGAAACCAAGATTTCCTGATTCTAAGGTTTCCATCTATGTATTTCTCTACGTTGCTTCTCCTGAGCTTGAGGGCTTAGTGGAGAGAGTGCTGAAACTACACTCAGGAAGACTGAAGTTCAGTTATGTGTGACCCTGATCTAATCAATCACTCAATCTGTGTTTCCTTCAGTTTTTTCCACTGTGAAATGGGGATATTAAGTACAAGTTAGATAACATTTTTAAAGCCTAACCCAGGGCCCTATACACAGTAGGAGCCATTTAAATGCTTATTCCCTTTCCCTTTCCTCTCACTAGACAAAGCACACATGGAATAGCCTTAGGCTTTTGCTCCCTCACCGTCTTAACCTTCAACGGAATGCCCTACCCACCATATTTTGCAATCCTACCTGCTCAATTCCCCTTTATCTTTGAAGACCAAACTCAGTCATTCTTCCATGAAGCCCTCCCTTGTTCTAGCCAATAATAACCTGATTTTCCTTAGCCGGTTTGTACTTCTCTCATCCACTTTCATGCTTCTACTTTGTGTTATGAGCATTTGTGTGCATGTCTTACTCCCCTTCCCACGAGAGTCAGACTGACCTGCATTATTTATCTTTATATCATCCCTAGTGACTTGTGTATAATAATAGGTGCTCTCTAAACAGCTGTTGAACTAAATTACAGATAAAGAATGACAATTTAGGAATGTGCATCTCTACCCTCTTCTGTAATGTTCTTCTCTAAAATATATTGTTCTCTAGGAGCAGGTTTCTTGGGGGGCTTCTGGAGGCAGCCTTCCCTTCAGCTCTGTGATCACCCCAAATGCAGCCAGGAGTTAAAAGTCTTGAGAGCAAAGACGATTTTTTAAAATCTTTCTTTGTACCCCCAGCACTTAGTTTGTCTGCATATCATAGGTGCTTAATAAATACTTGTCAACTTGAGAACACAAACAGATCAGATCCTTGGGAAAGAAACCAGAGAGAAACAGACAATAACATTCTTGGTGCCATATGAAATAATGAAAATACCTGCATAGAGTTTCCATTTTGAAGCTTCAGGAGCAGTAGCTACTGCAAATAAATTCTGCTTAGTGTGTGGCTGGTAAGTCAATCAAGAATAGAGTAAATCAGATCTCTGGAGTATGTCACAAGAGCAAAAGTGAAAAGCCAAACCGAATAAGATGGAAGAAGCACAATGGATGTCAGTCATGTTAGAAAAACTGGAAGCTGAAACTTCATTAAGAATTTCTAAATCTGACCTTGATTTTATGAGGCACACTACCTATACTGTCCATTTCGGATGACAATGTAGAAACTTTGAAATCTTTATAGGTTTGGAAGCTCCTAATACCTGGTATTATTCTTTTTAATGCTTTGTGTGTTAACCACACTATTTAGGCATAAAATGTGGAATGTCAGAAAGGACTCAAAATGCAATATATATATATATATATGTGTGTGTGTGTGTGTGTGTGTGTGTGTGTGTGTGTATGTGTATATATATATATGATGCACAATTTCCAATGTAGGATTAGCATTTCAATTGAGTATATTTATTGCCAGTGATGTACTTAGCCCTTGAATTTTTTTTAAAGCAATGAAATGAACCATTTCACTCATTTTCAACCATGTGAATGGTTGATGTTACCATCAATCTACATATCCAATTTTTTTTTAAATATACATAAGCAGCTGGTTTCAGTTTTGAACTCACCCTTGCCCTCAACTTAATTGTCCTCTTCTGATTGGAATTTTGTGTTTGGGAAGAACGTATACAATGAAATGTTTTCTTGTGTCCTACACTCTGGATTGGGCAATGAAGCAGATCAAACATTTTATGAGATGAAATTTGCTAAGCACTTAACATATGGCCTTGCAATTTGTTGTTCATAGTCAATTATATGGATATGCACTTTCTATCCTCTAGAATTTATAATCTAAGAAGGATCACTTGGAAGATACATAAACTCGAATAACTAGACAGATGTTGAAAAGAACAATAAGCTAATAGTTTAGAAATGATGAGGTGCTCTTTTTTAAATTAAGGATTCAGCAGGAATAATCAAGACCTCAGAATGATGTAGGAAGAAACAAGACTTGACTAGTTAGAATTTAAGATATGGTCAAGAGGGGTATCAATCTCAAATAGAAATGGGGGCCACTAAATTGTACAAAAAGATATTTACAGGCCATATATTGACTTAGAAAACCACATATTAACATAACTTGTGTTTTATTGTGTTTTTTATTTATGTTAAATATTTATCAATTACATTTTAATCTGGCTTAGCTGCACTTGAAAGTGTTGCAGGCCTCATATAGCCTGCATGCTGCATATTGTGATAACTTTGATCTAGTAGAACTTGTAAATAACTAATTAAAAGCTAAAAAGACACCATGGACCAAAATGTTAAATTCTGGATTATGGATCATCATTGTAGAGTGGGAAAACACTGGATCTAGAATTAGGAAACCTGTGTCGTCCTGATTCTGGGGCTAACTCACTGGGACTTTGGAGGCAGTCATGTCTTCCCTGTAAAGCACAATTTTGTAACTGAGGTACACTTAGATTTTAATATGGACCTGTGATCTCAGCAAGCTGAACATTCCATCTGATGACGCCCATCCTGTGAGCTTCTTGTCCATCAGGTGAATCACCTGATGTTGTGATTTCCTTATGTTATCTTGATATTAAGAAGATACCAATAGAACACCAGGGAAGATTATCTCTACCTGACCATCCCATCTTTTTTGTTTTTCACTTATACAGTTTTTTTTTTGGATGATATCCTTTACATTTCTTTCTTAATCTCTTGTTTCTTTTGTGATAAAGTCTGCTGACAGCCATCTTATTGGGAGAGTCTCAAAGATAACCATGTTCTATGTCTTAAGGAAGTTCATCTGAGGTATCTTCCTGTGAAATGAGGGGAATTTAAATCGATGATCTCCAAAGTTCCTTTTTCAACTCTGAGTTTTTCAACTATTTGTAGATATCATTGCCTCTAGATGTCCGGAGCTATGATTTTTTTTCCTTACTGAAATTGTTGCTATGAAATAGATTGGAAGCTACTCTTTTGTCTAAATCACTCAAAAATTTAAGTCATTATTCAAACTGTTGTCAGATCTCCTTAAGGTAACCTTTTCTATACCCTGCTTAAAAAAAAAAAACAAAACCTCACATGCCTATGGTTTATATTCTGAGCAATAAGATGTTATTGGAATATCTATCTTTCAGAGTTCAGTTTATTTCCCACTTCCTTCATGAAGCCTTTGCAGTCCATTCTAGTCCATACTGCTTGCTCTTCCTTATTTTGAACTGTAGTATTTACTTGGAGCAATTCTGTTTGGTTTAAACTCTAAGGAACACAATGCCCCACCCACTTGAAATCTCATCGACATACAGATTAATTCAGTTTTGGGTACTTGCCAACTCTTCAGCTCTGCTGAAAGGGATGTGGACTCTCCAGCTCACTCTCCAAATTATATCTGCAGCTACACTTGGTTATGATTCCGTAGAACATTGTATAATGTCCCACTTCTCTCACTTTTTAACCTCCTTTTGTGTGTTATTTTCCTCTGTAGATTGTAACCTCCTTGAAGGCAAAAATTTTCTTTTTCTTATGTGTATCCCTAAAACTTAGCAGTTCCTAACACATATTAGGCACTTAATAAATGTTTATCAAACTGAGTTTACCATAAAATTTAGCAGTTAATTGTATGCTGCCTTTTATTCCCTTTGTTTCATGTATCTAATAAGATAGTCTACTCCTTTGGAAGCAGTGTAATGAAGAAGAAAGAAACCTGGACTTGGAGTCAGACAGTTTGAGTTTAAAAGCTACCTTGCTAGAATAGTAATCCCAAATAACACCACTTGCTAGTGACAACCAGGTGGGTATAGTAGATAGAATGCTGGGCCTAGGATCAGGAAGACCAAAATTAAAAATTTGACCTCTGGCACTTTATCTACATGACCCTGAGCAAGTTATTTAACTACTCCCTATCTCAGTTTCCTCAGTTGTAAAATGGAGGTGATGATAGTATCTCTCTGGGTTGTTCTGAGGATAAAATGAGATGATATCTGAAAATGTTCAACATAGTTCCTGGCTCTTATCAATAGTAGATGATTTGTTGAATATGAAAATGTGTTTTACCTGACTTAATACTATGTATAATTGTTTGCCTTCTCAATGATTGGGTGTGGGTCGTCAGAGAGGGAAAGAATTTGGAGTTCCAAATTTGTTTTTAGTGAATGTTAAATAAAATATAAAACAGTACAGTAGAATTATATGATATTACGATTTTCAAAATAGTAAATGTTTGTTTAATGCTCCCTTTCTCCTTCCTCCTTCTCTAATATCTCTTTGACTTTAAACAATTCACTTAATATCTCTGGGGTTCAGTGTCATTATCTGTATTATAACATGATCTGGTTTGACTATGTCAATCCCACTTGAATTGGGTTCCTTGTGTGTGACTACAAAGTCCCTTCAGAAATTAGCCCAAATGGGTTAGAGAGTGTCTTTTCTAACATTATAGTTCACAGGCCATGATCAAAGTGTTTTCCTGTACCTGTTGCTTATCAATGTTATGAATTAGTTAGCCAAGTCCAGTTAAGCTTTTTAGACATTAATATTTTTTTTTTATTGGAGCTTTTTATTTACAAAACATATGCATGGGTAATTTTTCAACATTGACCCTTGTAAAACTTTCTGTTCCAAATTTTTCCCTCCTTCCCCCACCACCTCCCCTAGATGAGAGGTAAACTAATACATGTTAAATATGTTAAAATATATGTTAAATCCAATATATGTATACATATTTATACAGTTATCTTGCTGCATAAGAAAAAATGGATCTAGGAAAAAAAAACCTGAGAAGGAAAACAAAATGCAAGCAAACATCAACAGAAAGCATGCAAATGCTATGTTATGGTTCACACTCAGTTCCTACAGTCCTCTCTCTGGGTATATATGACTTTCTTCATCACTGAACAATTGGAACTGATTTGAATCATTTCATTGTTGATGAGAGCCATGTCCATCAGAATTGATTGTCGTATAGTCTTCTTGTTGCCATGTACAATGATTTCCTGGTTCTGCTCATTTCACTCAGCATCAGTTCATGTAAGTCTCTCCAGGCTTCTGTGAAATCATCCTGTTGGTCATTTCTTATAGAACAATAATTTTCCATAACATTCATATATCATAACTTATTCAGCCATTCTCCAACTGATGGGCATCCACTGAGTTTCCAGTTTCTGGCCACCACAAAGAGGGCTGCCACAAACATTTTTGTACATACAGGTCCCTTTCCTTTCTTTAGTATCTCTTTGGGATACAAGCCCAGTAGACATACTGCTGTGGATCAAAAGGTATGCACAGTTTGATAACTTTTTGAGTATAGTTCCAAATCGCTCTCCAGAATGGTTGGATCTGTTCACAACTCCACCAACAATGTATCAATGTCCCAGTTTTCCCACATCCCCTCCAACATTCTTCATCTTTTCCTGTCATCTTCCCCAATCTGACAGGTGTGTAGCGGTATCTCAGAGTTGGTGCCAAATTACCCTCCCCCTCAAAAAAAAAAAAAAAAAAGTCTGTGTAACACTTCCACCAGTGCATCCAGGGTCCATGGGAAAGTGAGCCCAAACCTTGAGAATACCTGTGACAATGAGGTGACTTATTCAAAGATGGAGGTCTTTACTAGAGTCCTTAAAATGTTCCCCTTAGCTTGGTGTAGCTTTTCTGCTTGGATCTTGATTCAATGCCTTAAGTCTACATAAAAAATTGAAAAAGCTGATTTATACAGTGGCGACACAGTTGGGACTTAAGTTAGATTTTTTTAGTTGGTCTGTTGTTTTTTTCCCCCACTATGTTGTTATTGTTCAGTTGTCTGACTCTTCATGATCCCATTGGGGTTTTTTGGGCAGAGACACTGGAGTGGTTTGCTATTTCCTTCTCCAGCTTACTTTACAGATGAGGAATCAGAGGCAATAAGGTTAAGTGACTTGCCCACAGCCACACAATCTAAAAGAGGCTGAGGCCAAATTTTAATTTAGGAAGATTTGTTTTTCTGACTTCAAGCCTGGTGTTCCCTGCACTCAACCATCTATCTGCCCCCTTTCAATTGTACCAGGCAGCAAAATAAAATTTCTAGATTGTCTCCTTCCTTTTCTAGATTTCTTACATTTTACCCCTCTCCACACATTCTATTATCCAGTTAACATTCAACGCAACAATTTCTCCTACTTCAGTGCCTTGGAATCAACTCCTTCCAGACACCTTCTGCACCTAGATATTCACATATCATTTCCCCTATTAGAATGGTGTGTTTCTTGAAAGAACAGACTGTAGTGTTATTGCTGTTGTTTTGTTTAAACCACAGATCTTAAGAAGGGTCTGACATTTAATAATCATTTAAAAGACACTTATTGACTGATGACATTAGGTGGAGTTGTCAAACATGGACCACAACATGTCTCAGTATGGCCTGAACCATTTAAAAATGTGATTGAAAAATATTTCACAAAATTTATAAAAATACAATAAAATATAGATTATATTTAAAACTTTTAAATTTAAAATTAAATCAATATACAGCCCACAGGGATCATTATATATATTTTGGTGGTCCCCATTTCTATTTGAGTTTGACACCTCTAGCCTAAGGAACTTCAAAGTTTCTGTGATTGTAGTAAATAGTCTCCAAATACTTTCTGATTGCTGATTAATTAGTAACACACAAACATTCTGTAACAATATACAGGCTTCTCAGAAGAGTATATAATCTCACCAAACCCAGGAAACTTGAACAATGATGAATGTGGTTCTCTGCCCTTGCAAAGGTTGAAGGGATGTATAGTGATTAAAAGTAAATATTTTCACACATGTGTAAATACTTCCTGCTATGACACTTAACATTCATTAATAACTTTGTTAGTATGAATGAACTGACATTTTCTTTTTGAGACTGAAATAAATTCTCACGTCTAGTTCACCTTCTGGTTAATGGTCAGTCAACAACATTTATTGGTTACCATCCATTTGCAGAGCATTGTACTGTGCATTATGGGAGGATATAAAAGAAGTAGAAGGAATGCAAAGTACAGGATACAAAGGAAGATGAAGAAGGGCAATCTTTGCCTTCTAGAACCTTATAATTTAATAGGATACACAAACAACTGACAGATACTTTAGACATCATCAAATTCAAATCCCTCATTTTACATTGAGGAAACTGAGGCTTGGAAAGCTTATTTGATGAGTAAAAGATTCAGATTCAGATCTTCTGACTCCAAATCCCTTCTTCTTTCTATTCTATTCTATCATGTGTCTTAGAGCAGATCAACAATTACAGAAATAAGGAAAGAAAAGTAGATGTATTGGTAATGAGGATGGTATTATGTAGAGAATCAGAAATTACTCCTGAAATGCTTCTTGGAGGTGTTTAAAAATGGTTTGGGACGCTTTTTGTTTAAATGAGAAAGCATCTGTTAAGTACTTATGATACATTAGATACTGTGTTAACTTTGGGAGATAAAAAGATACACAAGCAAGAAAGTCTTTGACCTTGAGGAACTTACATCTACTTTTCTAAAATTTATTGATATGTTTTGTTTTTATATTACAAAAATTTACAGATTGATCTCATTCAATGAGATGTTTCTTGTATAACAAAATAAAACAATGTAGTAAACTTATTAATAGTGATGTCATCTGAAAATCAGTGGATGGAGGGAAGAAAGGGAAGGGGAAGAAAAAAAGGCATTTATTGAGCACTTCCTATGTACCACGTATTCTGCTAAATGTTTTACAAAAATATGATCATTGATAGCAGACTTGGAAATATGCAAGACTTAGGTTTGAGTCTTCTCTGATATAAGCTAGTCATGTGACCCTGGAGAAGTCCTATAATCTCTCAATAGCCAAGTAACTTTCCAGGATTGTAAATTGAGAGAAGTTATCTATCCCCAGACTTGGTAGAGGGAGTTTTCACATCTGTGGAGTTCTCTAAACCAATAAAGAAATCACAACTCTAGTCTCTTTTCCTCTCCTTATCACTATCCTACTCTTACAGTTACAACTAAAGAAAGAAAAGGGACTTTTCTGTTTTTATTTGTAGAACATTTTTGTTCTTTTCCTCAGATTTGAGTTTTTATCATATTCTTATTATTTCCTTTCTATCTTTTAAGTATGGCCCAACCCAGAATATTTTGTAGGAAAGAAATATTCCATTAGAGAATGTTGGTGCATTGATGTTATTTATTTGAAATACTATCCTCAGTTTCTCCCTTAGAGTCAGTGGTCTGTGTTTTAATAAACTTTTTGTTGATTAGACTTAGGGTTATATAGGATTGTGGAATGAAGGGGGAAAGATTGGAATGTTTGTTTGGATCATACATTTGAAGATGTAAAAAAACTCAAAAGATCATTTAGTTAAGCCCAATTTATTTGACAAATATGAAGATGTTACAGGCCAGAAAGGTTGTTACACATCCAATATCACACAAAGCAAAATTCAAACCCAGGAGATGTGCAAGTTGTTTTGCAAAAGTAAGATCTAGAAAATCATATATAACTCAGCCATGTTTGGAAGCAAGCTGGAGGATTTAATTAAGGGGAGTAGGAAAGGCTGGATTTCTCTCTAATAGTTTTTGTTGGCACTGCCAGGAAACCTAAAATTCCAAGTTCATTCATTCCTTTGAGTTAAAGCATTGAAAGCTGCTTTACTAACTCCTGGGTTTTCTCCACAGTTGGTTTGATACTATCATTATCAGTTAGCAAGCACTTATAAATTATTTTATCAAATTAACTTACCAGGACCTTCATGTAATGGGATAGGACACAATAGTAGCAAAATTTGGTTGAAGGGAGACTGAAGGCAGATTGAAAACATTGACTGATTAGGGAATAGAGTGCTATATTAGACATAGGAAGAACAATTCTGAAAAAAGGAAGAAATGCAGAAAGTTGAAGGAAGGAGCACAGAAGATAGCCTTGATTAATTAAATTGTTGCTCTTATGGTAGATTGAGTATAAAATAGTGTTTGTTGGAATTATTTTTATTGATTTTTAAAATTATTATAGCTTTTTATTTACAAGATATATGCATGGGTAATTTTTCAGCATTGACAATTGCAAAACCTTTTGTTCCAACTTTTCCCCTCCTCCCCCCCCCAACTCCTCCAGATGGCAGGTTGACCAATACATGTTAAACATGTTAAAGTATAAATTAAATACAACATATGTATATATGTCCATACAGTTATTTTGCTGTATAAAAAGAATCGGACTTTGAAATAGTATGCAATTAATCGGTGAAGGAAATCAAAAATGCAGGCGCACAAAAATAGAGGGATTGGGAATTCTATGTAGTGGTTCATATTCATCTCCCAGAGTTCTTTCGCTGGGTGTAGCTGGTTCAATTCATTACTGCTCTATTGAAACTGATTTGGTTCATCTTTTTGCTGAAGAGGGCCACGTCCATCAGAATTGATCATCATATTGTGTTGTTGTTGAAGTATATAATGATCTCCCAGTCTTGCTCATTTCACTTAGCATCAGTTCGAATAAGTCTCTTGAGGCCTTTCTAAATCATCCCTCTGGTCATTTCTTACAGAACAATAATATTCCATAATATTCATAGACCACAGGTTATTCAGCCATTCCTGGACTGATGGGTATCCACTCATTTTCCAGTTTCTGGCCACTACAAACAGGGCTGCCACAAACATTCTTGCACATACAGGTCCCTTTCCCTTCTTTAGTATCTCTTTGGGGTATAAGCCCAGTAGTAGCACTACTGGATCAAAGGGTATGCACAGTTTGATAACTTTTTGAGCATAGTTCCAAATTGCTCTCCAGAATGGCTGAATGTATTCACAATTCCACCAACAATGTATCAGTATCCCAGTTTTCCCATATCCCCTCCAACATTCCACATTATCTTTCCCTGTCATTTTAGCCAGTCTGACAGGTGTGCAGTGGTATCTCAGTTGTCTTAATTTGCATTTCTCTGATTAATAATGACTTGGAGCATCTTTTCATATGGCTAGAAATAGTTTCAATTTCTTTGAGAATTGTCTGTTCATACCTTTGACCATTTCTCAATTGAAGAATGGCTTGATTTCTTATAAATTAGAGTCAATTCTCTATATATTTTGGAAATGAGGCCTTTATCAGAACCTTTGATTGTAAAAATGTTTTCCCAGTTTATTGTTTCCCTTATAATCTTATCTGGATTAGTTTTGTTTGTTCAAAAACTTTTCAATTTGATATAATCAAAGTTTTCTATTTCGTGATCAATAATGATCTCTGGTTCTTCTTTGGTTATAAATTCTTTCCTCTTCCACAGGTCTGAGAGGTAAACTATCCTATGTTCTTCTAATTTATTTATAATCTGGAATTATTTTTATATTGTAAAAGAAGTAGCATCAAACAGCTCTTTACTTATGAGATATGCTTTGTTGATGAGGAGGAATTACTGATAATCTGATGGTTTTGTAGTGAAAAGAGTACTGAACTTTGTCTCAAAAGGCTGAAGTTGGAGTCCCAGTCCTACCTGTCTTAATCTAAATAATCTTAATCTTTTGATTTAAATTCTTTGAGACTCAGTTTCTTCACCTGTAAAAATGGGATAAATAATACTCATATTTCCCCAAAGGGTTACTTGGAGACATTACTTCATAAATGATGAACTTAGTAGTACTTTAAAGGGTCTTTGATTTCATTGATATGAGTACTCCTTCCATAGCATAAATTACAACCCATCCATAAAACATCTAATATAATTCTTGTCCATGCCCTTCCATCAGTTTTTGTTGAGGTTGGGCAAAAGGTCAATCCACCTTGCTAGGGATCTTGCTCTACTAACTTGATGGTTTTGTGAATTCTGTTGGAGCAGGAATGCTCTCTGCAGTCTTTCCCTTGCTCTTATTGCATGACCAGCTAATCTCCTTTCCCAATTATACCTCTTTGCAATTCTTCAGTGGTAATATATGGTATACTGAAGTCCATTATGACCTCTTCTTTGCCATTTGAGTATATTTCAATGTTAATTCTTTGTAGACATGAATCACAGTCCTACAATATCACCATAATACTGTTATTAAAATTATAATAACAAATATTATTATTAATATAACACAATAAAATGTGATATTGTCAAATAATATTTTCATTTTATTTTTAATTTATGAAGGGAGAATTTGGGGTAAATTAAAAGCATTATGCTACTTCTTAAAGACTGTCTAACATGTTTTCCCTTGAGCAGTTTTGGACCAAGCTCATTGGAGCCATCATCCATTTATAGTGTCCAAATAAAAATACCCTAATGGATCAGCTCCAAAGGCTGTCCATCTAATAGCACATGATAGGCTACATTGTACACACAAATCTACTTGGATTTTCTTGTAAATAATTAGGCTGAACATTTGAGGGATAACAGTTCTCCTTTAAAATAAGTTCTGTAATGTTTTGGAGTTTGCACATCATGACAAGCTATGTACATGTAAGCAATTATTATTTAATTAATTAATTAACCTTCCTCTATATCAGTGATTCTCAAAGTGGGCTGAGGACTCTTGGGAGTCCCTGAAATTTTTTTACTGGGGGAGGGGGGTGTTAATAAAGTCTAAATTGTATTCATAATGTTATTGACATGTTAATTTTTAATAGACTAAATATCAATATGTCACAAACAAAAGCTCTTTTGATATTCTTTAATAATTTTTAAGAGTGTAAAAGGGTACTGAAATGGAAAAGTTTGAGAACCTTTGCTGTCAACACAATTTCTCATTTCTGATCTGAAGATCACAGGTATTGATTGCTCCCACACGGGTATGAGGGAGACACTAAGTTACAAAAGTGTTACAACAAGCTATTTTTTAATGTTTTAACTTTTTTTTTTAGCTTTTAAGCTACTTTTTGCTTGCTAACTTTGTTTTTTTTTTGTGTATCCTAACCTCAAAGTTAATAGATACGTTTTTCTTTTGGTTTAAGAAACTTCCTACTACTATTTATAATTTAAATAAAGGGCCTTAAAAATAAAAAGACACAAAGCTCTCTATAATAGTCATTATCCAAAATTGGCAATAAAATTAGAAATACTTCTGAAAAGTTTAGAGAAAACAGTAATTTAAAATTCATTGAATTACTTAACTTGGGGAGCAGAGCATAAAAACTATTTTCTTCTTTTAACTAGGCATTATTTCTATATATTCACCATTTTTACTATCTAGCAATTTCTTTCCACAATTTTAGAGTCCCTCTATTATTTGAAGAATCACAAACATAGAATTATGAAACTTAAAAGCTGAAAAAGACTTTAGGGAGCATGTAATCCAATCACCTCATTTTTTATTTTGGGAATTTGACACCTAGAGAGAGAATGAATTGGCCAAGTTCACAAAATTTTTAACAGCATAGCTTAGTTTAAAACTAAGGCCTTCTGATGCCAGGTCCAATATTATTACATTATACTATGTTATATAGAAGGGTATGTATATCTGTGTATCTGTGTGTCTGTATATAAATGCATATACATGGGTATTTGTGCTTATTTGAATGATTGATTGGACAGATAGGTAGAAGGATGGATGAATTAAAAAAGAGTTCTGGGTTTGTGACCAATATTGTTAATACAAACATAAAAACTAGACAGTCTTTATTTTCAAGGACCTTGAATTCTAATGTGGAGGGAGTTAAGGAAGGGAACAATCTTTTATTAAGAACCTATTATGTGCCAGACACCATGCTAAGTGCTTTACAAATATTTGTCTCATTTGTTCCTCAAAACAATCTTGGGAGATAGACTCTATTATTGGCACGATAGATAGAATACTGGGCCTGAAGTCAGGAAGATTAATTTTTCTGGATTCAAATGTGGCCTCAGACATTAACTGTGTGACCCTAGGCTAGTCACTTAACCCCACTGTCATCAGTTTCCCCATCTATAAAATGAACTGGAGAAGGAAATGAAAAGCCACTCTAGTATCTTTGCCAAGAAAACTTCAAATGGGGTAACAGAGTAGATCAGAAATGACTGAACACCAAAAGTGAGGCAGATAAAAGTTAAATGACTTACCTGGAAATACATAGGCCTTACATATTTGAGAATAAATTTTTTCCTGACCCCAGGTTTAGCATTCTATCCACTGAAATGCCTTACTCGAACACATATAGGCAGGAGGAGTATGGCAAATGTTTAACAACTGGCTCTCTTTTACATTTAATCTTCATTATTAATATTTTCTCCATCATTTTATTGTCTGGACAATCAACAGTCAACAAATAAAACCTTTATTTGGAGGCATTATTGATTTTGGAGGTATTAATGGTCACTTTGAAAATTTAACAATTTGCTGAGTATAAATTGTCTCCAGTACATTCTTTTTTTTTAAAACATTTTATTTTTTATTATAGCTTTTTATATACAAAACATATGCATGAATAATTTTTCAACACTGACCCTTCTGTTTCAACTTTTCCCCTCCTCTCTACTCCCTCCCTTAGATGGCAAGTAGTCCCATACAGGTTAAATATGTTAAAGTATATGTTAAATACAACATATGTATATATATTTATACAGTTATCTTGTTGAACAAAAAAGATTGGATTTAGAAAGAAGGTAAAAATAACCTGAGAAGAAAAAACAAAATAACAGAAAGAGTGGAAATATTATGTTGTGGTCCATATTCATTTTCCAGTGTTTTTTTTTATCTCCAGTATATTCAAAGCGCATGGGAAATGATATCTAGAAAAAAAAGTGCCTTGGTTTGAGAAGCATCATAGAATAGTGGATGGATCCAAAGGGCATTTGATTGCTGTAGCTTTTCCAATGATTAATTACTTTTCCCAGAGTATGTAAGATGTAAAAGGGAGTAGGAGGAAGGTTGGGGAAGGAGCAACAGATTGGAAAGAAAATGGCCATGGTAAAATATATTTGTAACTGCTTGCTTCCTCATTCCCCAACTATTATCGAGTTGTTCTATCAAATAAGAACTGTTTAAACACTGTTCCCATTCCTGTGGGGGATGAAAAAGCAGAGTACACAACCCCTGCTTCTTAAGCATTTAAAAATATACCTGGGTGGCTAGCTGTACACCCATGAACTAGCAGCCAATAGTCAGAAGCAATATAGAATACAGATTGTGATTATGACTATCTTTATCAAGGAGGAGAAGGATCTTTGTGGGGATGGAGTTAATCATCAAAGCCTTAATGGAAGAGATTGATTTTGAGGCTGATAAGAAAATATATGACCTTTTCTGGTCTAAGACTTCCCATGATACCTGCCATGTATTATTTTATAACTCAGTTTCTGTGTATGTTCCCCATTCCCTTATGTGCTATCTGTTTTGTGAGGGCCTTAACATTTTATCAGTCCCTGGTTCCTAGCACTATATTTTTCATTGAAATGCTAAGTAAATGTTGATCTGATTTGATTTTAAATTGAGGAAGAAGATTCAAGATGGGAAAGGAAGGGGGGCATATCATGAATAAAACATAGTGGTGGGAAGTGATTTCTAAATTTTCTGGAGACAGCAGTCTTTCTCCTTGCTAACCTCCTGTTCTTTGATGAACCTTTGTCCATTTTTCGCTTTGGAAGTTGCTTTTCATTCTACCAGTTCCATGAATTTTACTTTCCTAAAAGTGACTTTTTTGCCATTACTATTTCTTATGCGTTCTTCACAGTCCTTATCTATTCTGATTTTCCACAGGTCCCTTTTAATGATGAGGCGATTGTCATTTGCTATGTTGATGCTGGCTTCCTTCATTTACTTCTCCCCCTTGCCTTCTTCATCCCTGCCTCATTTCTGCTGTTCCACATAGCAAAGTGAATCTGAAAAATAATTTATGCAAAGCCATTTCCTTTTCTTAATAAAAAAAAAGAAGAAAAGAGACTCAGAATAGCACCAGACTTGTGAAATTCCTAATAGTCCATCTGTTTCTTTGAAGTTATCTAGTTTTAGTGACCGCCACCCTTTATTTCACATTGGGATTTATTTTTGTTTTGTCTATCTCATGTTTGAGATTCTCTATTAGAAAGAAGGTAAAATACTATTTATTGTACATTCTACTTTTTCTGTGTGGTCCTTTCTTCTCTGCTTAATAAGTCAACTAAATAGCACACTGGTTTTGAATCGTACCTCAGACACCTACTAGCTATACAACCCTGGGAAAGTCATTTAATCTCTCAGCCTCTTTAAAATGGGGATAAATAATAATAGCAACTATCTCACAAGATTATTATAAGGATCCAATGAGATGACATATAAAGTGCTTTGTAAACTTTAAATTATTATGTAAATGCTAGCTATGATTATTGCTTCTGTTTTAAAGAAAGAAATTGAAGTCATAGAATCTAAGATTTGGAAAGGATCTCAGAGGTTATTTGGTCCAATTTGTGCCTGACAAATAATCCTCCCTACTACATCCCTAATTAATGGTTATTCAGTCTTTGACTAAAGATTTGGGAGAAGGGGTGTTCTGCTTCCACTTGAGGCAGCTCATTCCATTTATAGACAGTTCTATTGTTGTCTTTATGAAGAACTTTAATTTGTCCCTCCACAGTTTCCACTCTTTGCTTATGAACCTGCTTTTGTTCCCCTGCATAAATAAATCTAATTCCTTTTCTGAATAACTACCTTTCCATTCTGAGCATGTAGGGAGGGGTGGGAATGAGGTATTCTGAAGTCATGTGACAGTTAACAAAAAGAGTTTTAATCAGTCTTAACATAGAAATGATATTCTACCAAGAAGCTAGAGTATTTGGCTTAGGGAAACTCAGCCCCTTTCATCTCCAAATTGAAATGATTCTGTTCAGCAAAGGAGGATCTTGTGACTTGGACAAGCTTTGGGCAATCCACCAAATCTGAAGGCCTTAACTTTACCTGGTTGGATCTTGTTATGCTCTCAGGTGATCAGAAAGTTATATCAATAAAGTTAGAGGCTACCAGGAAGGTGTATTATACAAGGCACAGCTTGATTTAGTCCCCGGGCTTAGTCAAGTCCTGGGACAGATTTGTCCTCTTTTAGGAAAGAACAACTTTCATAGGGGAAGAGACATATTACCTCCATCACACATTTACATACTTCAAGATAGTGATCATGTCTTAGCATATTATGCTGTCTCATTTCCCCCTCCCCAACCTACCCCCAGGTTTGTGGTTGCAAAATTTAGTTGTTTTAGTCCTCTGATTTTCTAACTCCATTTGGTGGTTTTCTTGGCAAAGATACTAGAGTAGTTTGCTATTTTCTTCTCTAATTCATTTTTCAGATGAGGAACCTGAGGCAAATAAGGCTAAGTTACTTGCCCAGGATCACACAGCCAGCAGATTTGAACTAAGGAAGATGAATCTTCCAAGCCCAGCATTCTATTCAGTGCACCACCTAACTGCCCACTTCTCCAGTTCCTTCGATTGATCTTTATATGGCCTAGTCTGCATCCTCTTCTAGATGAGTTCCAGTTTGTTTATTGCCTTCTTGAAAAATGGCATTCAGAACTGAACACAGTACTGCAGATATAGTCTGACCAAAGTAAATAACAACCAGAATTTTTATTTAGTCATATGCATAATTCAAGAAAGATACAAAGATTGAATCTAGGTTTTCTAATTCCAAGCCTAGTGCACATTTTGTCAAATCATAACAATGCATATGGTAAATACTCAATAAATTCTCGTTGACTAGCTCACAGTATGTGCTTTGCATAGATCTTTGGGTCAAAATTTGTATAGGGAAGTGATTGTTCTAATTCCCAATGCCTTCCAAAGAGTCAAGTCCTGAGGTCTTCTGTGAGATTTCTTTTTCTCTTGACTTTCTTTGCAGATTTTTGCAGCCTCTCTTCTTTTCTTTACTTAGGCAAGGGAGGCATGGCATTATGCTGTATTATTGGTCTTTTTGATCAATAAATGTAAGAGTCTTTACTCAGGTTGCCAGGAAGTATTGCTGAGTTGGATCATTCAGTTAATGTGATGAGTTGATAGGCTTATGCATTAATGCAAACTGTCAATTTGTGATTAAATGTATTTTAGACTAAAATTAACTTTTTTCAAAAGGAAACACAGAAGACTGTATATTGTTATAGGAATGAAAATGCAAACTACCTAGAACAATAATGGAGAGCCTTTCTTATTTTAACTATTATTGGTTCAACTATTAACTATTTAATACCTTTTCTCCCAAGTAAGAATATTTAAATATTTGGGGAAATAGGGCTAATTATGTTTATTGAATGCCAGAAAAAATATTACACAAATGCTTAGAATTAAGGGAGTGGATTATTTGAGTTTCTTAAGCGCATAGCTTTATATAACTTTTCTAGCATTTATTCTATCATTCAGGTGTCACCAAAGTACTGTAAGGAAAAAAAAGAGCTTTTTATATTGTTTCTACTTGAATAGATATGTGATTTCATCCTTGTGGTTATTTCCTCCGATCACACAAATTGCCATAATTCATTGTGTTCTATATCTTGAGAAATTCTACAGCATGTCTTCTCCTGAGTTCCCCACAGGTGATGATCAGCACTGGGTATCTTCCTTCATAGGGATGAAAAACAACTATTTCAAAAGTGATGAGAGTTGTAATATCATTAAAGGTTTGCTGCCTTGATTTCAGCTTCCTCCTAACAAAATATATTTTGAATTGCTATATTGATATTTTGACTTCTGGCCTCCATCAATTGCAGGAACTTTAACTTCTATCTTAATAGTCCTGGAGCTAAATCTCTGTCTGGGATTGGTTTAGTCTTCCTGCTGTTGCTGGCTTGTGGTGTAATATTCAGTCATTTTATTCCTTAGTTGGAAGCAGGATAGATTTTTTAGATTTTTTTTAATGGAAGTTTGCTTCTCCTACATGCCTAAATGTGATCCCAATAGGAGAAGGCCAGGAGTAAGCAAAGGTATTGGTTCACTACATAGAATTCCTAATCCCTCTATTTTTGTCCACCTGCATTTTTGATTTCTTTCACAGGCTAATTGTACACTATTTCAAAGTTCGATTCTTTTTGTACAGCAAAATAACTGCATGGACATGTATACATATATTGTATTTAACTTATACTTTAACATATTTAACATGTATTGGCCAATCTGCCATCTCAGGGAGGAGGTGGGGGGAAGAAGGAGAAAAATTGGAACAAAAGGTTTTGCAATTGTCAATGCTGAAAAATTACCCATGCATATATCTTGTAAATAAAAAGCTATAATAAAAATATTAGATCCTGAAAGAAGATTGTCAAAATTACTGCAATTGGAATACCTCTATAAGTGTGAATTGCAATCAATTAGTATTAATAGATCATAGGCTTTAGAACTGGAAGGATCCTTAGAGATCAACCAGTCTGACTTTCCTTTTTTTAATTATAAGAAAACAGGCCCACAGAGGTTTGGAATTGCCTATAGTCATACAGGTTTTACTTTATTTAAGTAGTAGAGACTTTAGAACCAGATTCTTGACTGTAAATCAATCATGCCCCTTTCCTTCAAACAAATTGTTAGAGGTGCTCATATTCCCTGGTCTCTTGTGACCCAACCACAATTGCTACTTAATCACCTTCATCCCCATCTCCCCCATTATCCAATATCCCTCAGAGGACAGACTCTGTCAGAGTTCACAATTGTCATGCTCTGTGGTCAAAAAATACAGATGCTGATCCCAGTGTTGCTAATACTAACTGTTACCTCATTGTCATCTTGGTTTTATTTTTCATTCTTGCCTATAGATTTTGTGTGTGTGTGTATGTATGTGTTTTCTCTGGATAACACTGGAATTATGATGCTGTCAAGTCTTCTCAGAAGGAGGCTTTCATTTCTGGATCTGGGGAAATGTTCCAAGTAAAAAAGAAAAGGTCGGGGCAGCTAGGTGGCAGTGGATAGAGCACCTGCCCAGAAGTCAAGAGGATCTGAGTTCAAATCTGGTCTCAGACACTTAACACTTCCAGCTGTGTGACCCTGGTCTAGTCATTTAACCCTAATTGCCTGGGGTGGGGGAGAGTCTTATTCTTGCAGTCACTAGGGGAAGAAAGATGTTTAAAAAAATAAAAACAAACAAAAAACTATCGACAATCACTTTTGAATTTACTGCCTGTGCTATGGTAACTACTGACTAAAATAATTCACATACAGGCAGTGATGAAGTCTCTAGAGAAGCCTGGGACCTCCTGGTATGAGAACCAATGAAAATTGAAATCTGTGCCATATTAATATGGAAATAAGTTTTGTAAGATTTCACATGTATAATTGATATCATATTGCTTGTCTTTTCAAGGAGCAAAGGAGGGAACTCAATTTTTTTTGAAAGTACATGTCAGAAAATTTAATATAATTGGGAAATATTTAGCAAAATATATATGTATTTTTTTTTCTCTAAAAGAAATCTATGTCTTGTAGGTAAACTTGGGGCAGAGATTGTGACTCTGGGTCTCATAGCAAGTAATCATCAAGGGCAGAATTTGAAACTATATCCTTCTGACTCCAGGCCTAGTATTCTACTATATGATGATTTCTCTTCTTTAGAAAATTGAGCTAAATATCTTTTCATTTTGCAGAGTATTTTCATAATCCATTTTCTTTTATTCTGTGTGTGTGTGTGTGTGTGTGTGTGTGTGTGTCTGTGATTATGTATTTGCTTAGTGTTCCTGTATGTAGTATGGTATATGTGAGTTTATTTGTACATGAACATATGCGTAACCTTGTTTCAGAGTTCAGAGAACAAATTAATAGTACATATCTGATTAAGTAGGTCTTAGCTAACCAAAGTCCTACCTTGTCCTTTTGTTTTAGTCTTATACATAAAATCATAGATTTGGAACTGTAAAGAATCTTAGAGGTCATCTAGTCCATTTTATAGTGGAGAAAACTAAAACTCAGAGAAGTTAGATGGCAGAACTGAGATATAAACCAGGCCCTCTTGATGCAAAGCCAGCCGGCACTCTTTGCCCCCCCCCCCCATAGTGCCTCAATGATATTACTTGTTGACATCTTGCATTCCTAGAGGCTTTTTCCCATTGGAATTGCCAAGGTACTCAAATGGTCTGCTCAGAGTTTAGGGGACATCTGCAAATTCTATCTTGCTTAAGGAAAAGTTGTATACAGTACAATTTCCAGTAAACTTCAGGATAGCCAAAATTGATTTTCATTATGAAGAGTTTTATGTTTGCCTGTGGAGAGATCAAGGTATTCTCAGATTGTCTGAATCGAGGCAGTTCAACCCCTCCTGGATCTCCATTTCAACATTTGTAAAATGGAGATTGAATATTCTGCTGCTTCTTCCTCTCAGAAGACTGTTGTCAAGATTAGCGAATTAGTGGTTGTAGAGCACTCTGGTAAAAAATAGCAAAGCTTCAGAGTGGCTATTAATAATAAATCAGTGCAAGATATATTTGTGAATATGTGCGGGCAGATTTCCCAGAGCTCTGACACTATCAAAGGGAAGAATGACAAGCAGAGTTTTTCTTTTGAGGTACGTGCTCTGTACTTGCTCAAAGATGTGGCCTTATTGTTTTACTTAATAGAGTTAATTTTATGTAGATAGATAGTTGAGCTTCTTTTTGGAGCATCATGATCCTCCTGTTCATGTTCCATGAGTTCATTTCTCTGTTGTTTTCTAGGATCTGAATGATGGCTCATTTAAATGGGTTTCATGGAAATATATCTAAATAGGCTGCTGGTTTCAGTTTCTTAGACATGGCAATCATCATCACCAGTTAGACACAAACTGCATGAAATCTCTCTGGGATGACAAATTTAAGCTCAGAGGTAGGGGAAGAAAGAAGTTATGTATGCTTTTTTTTTTTTTTTTTGATGGTAACAAGGAATTGGAAACACATTGAGAAATTGCTGGGCAAATTGTGCCACATATGGAATGTGCTATATATGGAACTTAAAGGAATATTATTATGCCATAAGAAATGATAGCTATAAAAATTTCAGAGAGATTTGGAAAAATTGCGTGTGAATTGATCCAGGGACAAGAAAACAAAATAGAACAAGTAATATCATAATTATGCAAATAAAAACTCTGATCCATGCAATCGCCAATTGAGGCTTCAGAGAACTGACAGTGAAGTAGCTTTTTTGAAGCTGCAGATTGGAGTCAAGCATTGTCAGGCATAGTCAGGATGTTGATTTATTTTGATTAAATAATTTTTATTTATTATTAGAGGGACTGTTGAGAATTGGGGAAATTATTGGGACATAATGGCAGTGTTAAAAATTAATTAAAAGAAAGAAGCTCCAATGAATGGGAAATAGAGTAGTAAGAAGTTTAGGAACTTCAGCATTTTGCATTAATTGATAAATTTATTGTTTCTCTTCTGTTCTAATGGCTTGATGGTAAAGGAGGATGACAAAGGAGAGAGTTTAAATCATTGATCTTCAAAGTGATAAATCCTTCAGCCATTGCTATCTGCTTTATTGCTTTTCTCTGTACTCTCCTTCTCTGGGGTTTGATAGGAATTGGGCTGTGACATATAGGGATGGAACAGGTGCATCATGCCTCCTGCCCAGTCTTTAGCACCTTACCTCCCCAGAGATGCTCAGGGAAAGTGCTGACTGATTCTTTTTCTGTCCTCAGCTCTTTCTCCCACCCTCAAGGACAGACTGTACCCTAATTACCAACCACTGGAATAGATGCCTCTGACCACAGCTTGCTTTGGTCCTTCTTTGCTTGAGCCTGTCAAAATAAAATGCTTTCCACTCTTGTAATGCCTAGACAAGCTTTTAACCATGATGAAAAGAATAAGCTTTTCTGGTTCACTGCACAAACATGGGGAAGGAGAAAACACTAAATGTGAAAGATGTAAAAGATTATTTTTTTCATTTTAATGCAATTCATGGTTGCTCAGGTAGATTGGGTTTTGATTCTGAATCCTTCTTACTTGGTATTGCTTCTAGTTCTGAGTCAATGGTAGTTGGACCTAGCTATCATGAAACATATAAAAACTGCACTTGGGTAATTAAGACAAATGACTAAGTAACCTCTACAGCTGACTGCCCATGTCTGGTTTTTTAGAACAACTGAATCACGCAAAAATCACTCTTCAGTTTGTTGGACTAGTGGCTCAGTTTGCATGGACTTCATAGAATTAGGTTTGTTCTTTTTTTTTGCTTCCTTTGAAATTCCCTGAACCTGCATCTTATTGGGAAATCTTGCCTATGGTCTATGAGAGAGAAATTTGAGATATTTTCTGTCTGATAAACTAATTATGTTTTAGCTCTGAGTGGCTTGGTGCAATCAATCCTGAATGCTCAGCAGATTTTATGTAGTATTTGAATTATTAATGGAGATGAACTGGAAGAGAGAGCTTGGCTGTCTTATTCTGTCCTGAAGAAGCCTTTGGCTGGTCTGGCTACAGAAGAGAGGTGGTTTCTTGCAGAAGGATGATGGAGGAATCAGGCCTTCATGTGGAGCAGTATCCCGATGGGAGTTTGTGCCAATATGCACAGAAAATTACAGCTTGCTTTGGAGGGATAGGTAAGACCCCTTGAAAGTTGGATTCCGCTGAGATAAAGATTGAGACTAAGATGTTCACGTTCAGTATGGCCAATCAAGTGCCACAATCCACCTTTAGTTTATTTTTTTCACACTGACAGGAATGAGGAACATATATGGAAAGTCTGACTGTAACAAAACTTAAAATGACTTGATGATCATTGCAGTCTGGACAGTGGTTCAAACCTCTTATTACTACAGTGACTGTTCTGGGCACTCATTTTAGAAATTGTTTCTCTGCTTTGATCTCTTCCTGTTTAACTTGTAACTATAGGTGTTAAAGAGATAGTAGGGGATCTTCAGGGTTTTTTTGCTCAATCAGTAAAGAGTTAAAAATTCATAGTTTAAAAAAATTATCTTATTATCATTGATGGAGCTAAAGATAAGGCTTTGAGCCATTTGATCAGAAAATCAAATGTACATATTTCATTTCTTAAGAAAAATCGTTTTAAAGTAGATTTTTTTAACATGATTTTCCTCATTGGAAATAAATATTATATTTTAAAGTGGAGACATTTCTGTCTGGGGGAGGGAGAGCATAATTATTAAATATAATAAGATAATATATTTAGAGAAAAAGCAGAGTTCAAATCTTAAGTAATTTGAACTGTGATTTGAGAAGTAGGTAATGTAGCCCAGACATTTAATTGTGCAATGTAGTTAAAGGAGGCTTACTGTTGTAGAAATGTACTGGATATGGAGTTAAAGAAGTTATGGGCTCAATCCTACTTCTAACTTGTACTAGTTGTGTGACTATAGACAAATCCCATAACCTTCTGACTCTTAGCTGATTCATCTGTAAAATTATAATAATATCTGTAGTACTTTGTGAGTTGCTGTAAAGTTAAATGAAATAGTTTGTACATGTGGCTTTGCAAACCCTAATGCACTACGTCAGTGTTAACTATTAACACAATTAACACATTAACATAATAGAATGAGATCATAAGGTTCTGTTAGAACCTCTTTGAGATACATCTGTCACCCATTTTTTATTTTTTCCCTAGAGTTTGGATCTAGGTTGTGTTCTTTGTTTTTCTGATAGATTTAGAAACAAAATACATCAGATTAAGATTTGTATGCCAACCAAAAAGCATTGGATCAAATATTAAGTCTTTGTTTATGTAGGTTGTCTTATGTATCATTTGAGAAGATTGGAGGATTTTTTGCATATACTTGCCTGTCACTAAAATGAGTCTTCTCCACTGACTTCCTTGCTTCAGTCCCACTCTCTATCTCTGCCTGGGTTCTACAGCATGTTCTAGTGTGAGAACAGTGTATTGATGCGTCAATGAAAGAGCGGGGAATGCTGGAGGATCTTTAAGCATTTTCCTGGGAATCTAGAGAAGTGAGTCCCGAGGCAGGTCAACAGAACCAGTTCCTTCAGAATTAAACCTTAATATCTGTTGGGTGCCCAAAGTAAGTCATGCAGAAGGATATGAGTTAGAAAGTGACCCTTCAAAATAAAGTAAGAAACAAAAGCTCAGTCTCAAACTGGTCCATGTTTGGACTTTCAACCATATATTTTCTTAGATGACATCTTTGACTCTGTGAGGTCTGCTGATAGTCACTCTGAGCCTCTACATAGCCTTCTGAATTTTTGGAGACTGTAATGCTTTATGATATTTACTGTAGGAATTACCTTTTTATCTGTGAGGATGTTGGGGGCAGGTAACTAGAGAGGTTTTCCATGGCTTTGTTGTCAGACTCTCTAGAACATGTGATAGGGAGAAGCTTTGGGGGCATAGCCATAATAATATTATCTCTGCATCATCTGCTTTATTGTCATTCATTGTGCAGTCCTTTCTTGCTGTCTAGAATGTAGTGAGGGGAAATTATTATATTCCTTCTCCTCCCCCTCCAGCTTCTTCAGGGTTCCTACTACATAAAGCTGGGGTTGTAGTCACTTCATAGCAAATGTAATTCATCCCCAGAAAACCCTTAGTCAGGAATTGTTATAATGGAAATAAATTTCAGCCAGGAAATTCATTTACAGTATAGAAAACTGAGTTCTAGTTCAGGTTCTTTTATTTGCAAGCTTTGTGACCTTGTTCTTAATCTCATTACTTCTAACTTCGGATGGCTTTTGCCATTTTTAAACTGCAAAGATTTGGCTTAGAGGATTTTTAAGGTCCCTTCAAGCTTTATTATTATATTTTACAATAATTCAACTTCTTTTTTTAATTTAAAAATCATAGTAGGAAAAGCACAGTGCCAGAAGATGAGACATAATTTTATTTACTTGTGACTATTGCCCAGCTATAAATTATTCTTTATTATTACATTTAATTTTATGTAGGTAGATGTGTAAAAGAAGTAAATACTTGTTTTCTAGCCTATTATTTTATATATTAGCAAATATTATTGTCATTCTCTAATATCATAAAATTTTATAAATATTTTTAAAACTACAAAATCTGTTTGCTATTTCTTCTGCTTGGGTTTGATTTTTACAAAGGTGCTAAGAAAAACTAGCTTAAACTTACATAAGGCATACAATAATTTTCAGTGTGAGACACATTGGTTATATAAGTATAGCACAGGCTTGATAAGAATGGATTAGTTTGCATTTGATTTTTAGTGGCTGGATCTGATTGAATCCTTTCACCTCTACTACTTTATATGCAGGGGTTGGATATGGTAGAGATTAAATTGAATTAAGATTATTATTAGCATTAGGTTAATGAGGGGAGACGTAAAAAAAAAAAAAAAAAAACCAAGAACAGAATCGTCTTTGTGGACATGGTTTCCTTTGGAATTTTGAAAGGTCCAGGTTATCTTTTGCCATAATTTCAACCGAATCTGCTTCATAGATATAGAATCAGATCACTAGTCTAACATTTTAAAAAGGAAATTAAGATGCTTGCCTAAGGATACAGGTAGTATGGCACAGCTGTTTTTCAAACTTAGGTCTTTTAACTGCAAGTCAATGTTCTTTTCACTGTACAACCCTGTTTCTCTGTCTCATTTTCTTATTGTTGAGGAAAGAATAATTCAAAAGATTTTGAGGTTAAGGAAAAGTGAAAAAAATCTTTGCTGGAAAATCTCTATGACGTCAAAGAACTTTGATTTTTTATCTTGTAATATTTTCTTTTTTCACATTTATTTATTTTACATACAAGTAACTTTATTGTACAAGTACAATATTTTACATGCAAGTAACTATTGTACAAGTAACTGCAAATCTTCAGTGTACAACTTGCTATGCCTTTTAAATATATAAATAGTTATCATGTAAATTTCTTTTTTTTTCTTCCCACCTCACTCTAAAGATGGCTACCATTAGACTCTCTCTCTATATATAATTATTATATGCAAACTTCTGTTCAACAGTTCTTTCTCAAATGGATCAAGCTACCATGTAGATGTAGGCTACTATCTACTAAGAATATGTGGATGAAAAGCATATATATTTTGGTGGTTATGTATATGTTTCCATTAAACTGCCATATTAAGTAAGTAAATATATAAATATGAAGGGAGTTAATCAAGAGAAGTAAGATTATGGTTGTCACTTTGTATCTTCTTATAGAATATGTGATTTTTTTTGTGTGTGTGAATATTCAAATTTTCTGTGGAGTAGAATAAAAGCTGTCCTATATATATCTTGCTATCTTGAGTATTTTACAGGGTCTTGAGGACTCTTTTATCCATATCTATAAATACCTAGATATGATTTACAAGCTAAGATTTCCTGGAGTAAACCCTGAGTGGAAGCATAATGAGTCAAAAAGGATCATGGATAAGGCATATGATACTTGGGATATCCTGCAAGATGTAAATCCAGAGTATCTGATCCTGAACTGCATATTACATAAGTATGTGTATATATATATGTAAATATGCATGTGGGTATTTTGCTATACTTTTATAAGAAGAAACTGAATATACTAAGACCAATTGCAATTGAATCCTCATATATCTCAGTTGCATTTTTCCAATTTACCTTTACCCTGGATATTAATATACACATACACACACACTATATATATATATGACATTTTCTGTAGTCTGAGTGACTTGTGGCTATTATATATATATATATAGGACATTTTCTGTAGTCTGAGTGACTTGTGGCTCCAGTACTCCTAGAGTACTGGTCACCTGACCAACTATGTGAGGAATCATAAGCCCTTGAAGGTAATCCCTTAAAAATATATCCTTCCTAATCTTCTTTGTTGGACAATGAAAGAGAGAAAGAGGGAAGCATAAGAGCCAAGTGCTGTGAGGAAGCCTTTTTTTCTTAGACATTTGGATGTTGTCTTCCAGCCTTTGACTTTGTACTATATGTAGAAATGCCCTCCTTCCCTCCCTTAAAATGCTTGAGGAAATTGTGTGGCTTAGGGAAAAGCAAAAATCTATCACCTGATAGAGCCAATTTCAGGGGCTCATTCAGGAGCAGGCTGGTGAATGAGGACAAGAGAGTCACTGGAGTTCCATGTCCTCCTCCCAGAAGAGCTACCATCACTCATTTGCTATATCTGCAACCAGAGGATTACTGCTTATGTGCTCACTTATTCAACAACTTCAACACTCTAGGTAAGCATTGGAGGAGCTGGGCTGGAGTCTGGTTTATGCTGTTATGTCTGGTGCTTGTCACAAAATGCAGCCATTAAACTCATCTGTTGAAGCTTCATATGTCCTGAATTGCTGATCCTGAAGGACATAAGAGAAGTCCAATCAGCTAGGTATAATCTGAAAGCAAGAATTTATTTTCTGTTCATATTCTATGATCTCAGCAATAAGCATTTCTCTGTTTAAACAATGTTAATTATTTTGATTCTATTTATAAGAACTGTGATGGAGAAGAAAAGATTTAGCTCAGAGAAAGTGCTTTTTTATCTTGTGATAAAGGATGAACGAAAGAAGAAATATATAAGGCAGCATATTGATACCCAATGAGATGTGGCTTAAGTGAAGTCAAAAGACCAGTAATGAAGCAAAGTATTTGTCCGAGATCATTTAGAGATCTAAGCAATAAGGTTCTTCTCCTGGATGTGTGTGTGTGTGTGTGTGTGTGTGTGTGTGTGTGTGTGTGTGTTTGTGTGGGGTTGCATGAGAAACAGAAAGAGAAGGAGAGGGAAGAAGGAAGAAGAAGAGTAATAAAAAGAAGAGAGAAAGGAAAAAGAAAACTTATTAAACACTAATTAACTAACTAAAACATAATGGTACATTGGAGTGTTAGTGTAAAGGACAGGAAGGAGGTCAGTTAAGGTGGGGGTTACCTAGAAGTGGGAAAGATCTAAAGAAAAAAGTTTCCAACCTATTTTAGTACAGGTCAACTTCAGATACTAGATGGCTAGTATCAAGATTTAGACTTGAGCTGGCTCTGCTGCTTGACTCCTTTGTGATGGTGACCAAACCATTTGCCTTCCACTGCCATAAAATGATAAAGCCTAGTGTGCTGTGTTGGTGTGGGTGTGATTAGAAATGCTGGAGGGCAGTTATTTGTTTTTCACTGTAAAAGAGGAATTATTAGCAAGGCATTGTTTTATGCATAATATCCTGTTTTAGGACAGGTTCTTAAAGGAAGTGCATCCTCTTGCTTTCACAAATATAGGCTAACAGAGCGTCACTGAGTATATTGGAAACAGCTGGAAAATGCTCTAGGATAAATGTTAGATCTCCAGCTGCTTTTGACCTTAAATATGATGGTAGCTTATTGTAAAAAAAAAAAAAAAGACATAAAGTTGTCTATTTTTTAAAGTGTTCTTCCTTAGATATCATTGTTCATCTAACAAGTATTTATCCAGCATTTACTGCACGTAGAGGAAATGTCCTAGGTTATGGATTAGGGGGTCAAATGTGTTCTTATGCTTAAGGAGCTTGCGTTAAAGTAATTCATAGCAATTTTCTCAAGTGGGCAGAGCAAGCATGTCTGTATCTATTTTTAAATTAGCTGAGAGATTGGCAAGAGATTCTAGAGATCAGGAAAAAGTATTTTAAAAATAGCTAGTACATGTGTCTATCAATATATATGTTTACCTATCTTCTCTGTATCCATTTTTATCCCACTGTCTATAGTGGGATCCATAGATCCATTTATCTATTCATCTCTTTATCTATCTACCTGTCTATCCTGTGTCCATTTTTATCCATCTATAACTATATTTATATTTATCTACCTGAATCCATATCTATTCACTATTCATATGTCCATTTTTACTCATCTATAGCTCTCTCTATACTCATCTTTATCCATCCATTTCCATATCTAACTGTGTATCTCTTCCCATGTGTATGCATTTATCTTTCCTCTGTGATCTTTGGCAACTTCCTTAACATTCTTTGGATCCATTTTCCTCATCTTTAAAATGAAAAAGTTTTATTAGAAAACCTGTTAAGTCAATTTTAGCTCTAGATCTCTGATCCTATGTTCTAATAATGTTTGTCCCGGCTTCGCTAATGACGTATTTAGGGAAGTTGTGAAAACTGTCCTTTAAAAGCATTGCTTACTTAACAGGGGGAAGTTTAGCAAATAAACATTTCTATCCATAGTGGATCTACAAGGTTAGTTCAACCATAGGATTTCCTTTTCCTCCAAGTAAATGGTCTCCTCTTCAAAGAACTGGATGTATATATGCAGGGAGAAGCCACTAATCTTCCCTCATAAGGCCTAAATTCCAGATCTATTGAAAGAACATACAAAGTAAGTAAAGAGGTCCACTGCAATTCTCTGGCCCATGATCATATTGAAGAATTGTACTCCGTATCCCCACTCTGTGACTCAAATGTCTGAATATAGTCCTGGACTATCATATTGTCTAATTCTAAGCAGGACATTTTGAACTGAGGATTATTCTGGGATGAAAACAGTTTTAACATTGTCAGCCCCTTAGAGAAAGCCATTCACATTCCAGAAAGTTTCTCTGAGTAATCCCACGAATGGAATGATAGTCCTGCTTTAATGAAGGCAGGTCCTCAGTGTTCTTTCTTTTCTAGTCATTCATTAAAATCTTCAGCAGTGACCTATGCTTGGACATTCCCCCATGAGGGCCACATATCCAGACATAGCAAATAGTTTTGAGGGAACACGTTAGGTGTCCCATAGAACACTTGCTCAGTGTTAAGATATCCATTAATTATTCCAGGACTGCAAACAACTTCACCACCAGAATTTGTTTTTTGTTTTTTAATGCACACCAAAATATTAGATGCACTGCTGAAGACCATGAAACTTCAGGAAAACTACCCAGATAAACTAAAAGCATCCTGGGGATATGGGAAAAATAAGTCTTTTCTCTGAGTTTTCCCTGTTCTCATTTAATTAATGACAGTTTTTAAGAGAGAATAGAAAAGCCCATGATGACAGATGGAAGCATCTGCTACTCCCGGGAGGGAAAAATATTACCTGGTAACAGAATGTTCCTTCAGTGTCCTGGACAGCTCTGCTCCCTGTTATGTTTTGGTTGTCTACAGTTTATTTGTTTGTTTATGGAATCTTAATCCTTAAAATAAAAGACTTAGTTGCAGTTAGGATTTGAGACAGGTGAAGGCTAATTTCTCTATGGTCTAGGGCTTCATAAACTTTTTTCCACGGATGATCTTCTGCCTAAGAAATTTTTATGTAACCTTGGAATATGTAGGTATATAAAATAAGCATACAAATTAAACTTCAACTGATAATAAATCATAATTTCACAACCCCCACATTCTTTAGAGTTTCCATATAAGGTTTTTAAGAAGTCTAAGTGAGGTAAAAGAATTCCTATGTGCCTTCAGGGAGTTTGTCTACTAGCAAAGATAACCATATTCCAGAATAGCGAAAAAAAACTGCCAGAAATGGTTTTAATTTTGGTGATTGTGGAGATCCTGCTCTGAAACTGTATCTTATTCTGTGTTTTGAGCCCATTACTTATATGAAGAGGCAAGCAGCATGCTTCATCACCCATTCCTTATAATCCTAGTTGACTATTGCATTAATCAGTGTTTTCAAGTTTTTCAAAGTTGTTTTTCTATATCACCTTGCCATTGTTATATAAATTGTACTCCAGGTATTGCTCACTTTATTCTAACTTAGTTCATATAGATCTTCCCAGGTTTCTTTGATACCATCCATTTTGTCTTCTCTTACCGTGGAATAATAGTCCGTAAATTGGTAAACCATAATTTGCTCATTCAACCCCCTAATAAATGAACACCTTTTTAGTTTCCGGTTCTTTGCCACTCTAAAAAAGAGCTGCTATAAATATGTTTATGCTTCTGGGTCTTTTTCTTCTATGTGTGATTTCCTTGGGGTATAGACCTAGAAATGGTATCACTAGGTGAAAGGATATACACAAACGACTTTTGGGTTATAGTTTTAAATTGCTTTCTAGAATGACTGGACCAATTCACAGTTCCACCAACAGTGCATTAATATGCCTATTTTCCTATAGCCCCTCCAACATTTAGTATTTTCACATTTTGACATTTTTGCCAATATGATGGGTATGAGATAAAAACTATAAATTGCTTTTGCTATCATTGTTCTAATTTTAGTGATTTGGAACCATTTTTTTAATGTGGTTATCAATATCATGAATTTATTCCTTTGAAAATTGTCTATTCATATCCTTTGATCCTTTTTCTATTGAGAAAAGGCTTTTAGTATTATAAAAATTTAAATCAATTCTTGACTGTCTTGCATATAAGGGCTTTATGAAAGAAATTTATTGCAAAGATTCTCCCCACCCCATCTCTGCCCCCATTACCTGTTTCCTTTGGAATTTTACTCCAGCAAGGGGCAACACTTTATTGGGTAAAGTGAATTTGATTAGGAGTCTTGATCAGATAGGGATTATATTAGAAGGCTTCTGAGATCTCTTTCAAATATGGCATTCTATTGAGAAAAAGACTGATAAAATGTGATTAATAATAGAAGACTATATAATAAGTGCCAACTAAGTGACACATTTAAGGCATTATTTTGGGCTAAATGTTACAGAAGTAATAAGTAGAATTTTAGAAGAACTTCTAAGGATGTATAAGATATGGACATATAGAAATCCAGGAAAACCCAAGAGTCTCCATCAGAATAGAAAGAAAAGATAGAAAATACTTCATTCCCACCTGTATAGCATGATTATCTTTTAAGCCTGCCCTCAATTCTTTTTAAATCTTAGGATTCTGCATTAATGTTCACTTTCTTGACTGTATTGTAACATTCTTAATAAATGTATTATCCCAGTTTTTTGAGTAATGAAATTTACTGTTTTATTCGTTTCAATAACAGGTACTTACAAATCAATTCCAATTAAAGTCACAGGGATACCTAAGTCTCCTAAATTTCATTTATTTGGTATAATTTTGAATCTTGACTTTGAAAAATCTGGCTCAACCCCTAAAATGGCCTACCTTTAGAAAGAATTAATGTTTGCTACCTTTGGTCCAGAAGATCCTTGTTGCATATCAATATAGTTCTAGATTATAGACTCACACTTAGTACAGAGAATTAGTCCTGAGCCTCAGAAGACATCATCAAGATAACAGCTGTCAATAAGAAATGATTTGGGGTTCTTAGCATGTTCTGAGAGGATAATCTAGCTCTCCCTTAGGTCATACAAGGAATACTTTAAAGCATTTATATTTTATAAATATGTAATATCTGAAGTTATAATGTATGTAAAATATGACTCATACTTCCAAACTAATTTGAATAACATGACCACCTAATGGGATTTTTTGTTCACACTAATTGGGATTTAGTTGTATTGTGCTCATGGTCACACAGTTTACATATATTAGAGAAAGGACTTAGCTCCTAGGATGGTGCTCTCTCTATGACACCATGGTGCCGTTTCATAGGATTGTAAATGGGATCAAAGAATAAAAGTTCAGAGAGACCTTGGAAATCATCTGGTCAAATCCATTCAATTTGTAGAGGAAGAAACGTAAGCCTTAAAGAGGTCAAATTCAAGGTCCAAATATGTGGAATCAGTGACAGAGCTGGGATTCAAAACCCAGGTTTTTCAACTCCAAATCCAGCACTCCTGTAAAATTGTGTCAAAAGGTTAAAATTAAGGGAATTTTATGACATTTATTGCAATTCGGGTCTTTCTTTCCTTTATTCCTGCCAGAAGTTCTTTACAGCTCCCAAGTTTTTGTTTGGTTGCTGTTTGGAAAACTTTTGTCATGCCAGGATTTTAGCCACAGATAGAAACTGAAATGAATCAGAGTGTGTCAGCGATACACTGACTCACAACATCCAAAGAACCTGCTCATAAGGGTTTGTTTGCTGTCCAAGTGAAAAGAGAGGATTCTAATGACATAGCTGAATACTCCAAGGGAGGAAAAAGTAGGCTCTGAAATTGTGGGAATATACACAAGCTTATTTGTATAAAAGAAGCATAAGTTGAAAGTTCAGCTGGTTTTTCATAGTTCTATTACTTGAAAATATGCTCAATGAGTCAACTGTATGATATGGCAGGGGGGAAAAAGCTAGTGAGATCTTTTTTTTTTTGTATTGAACCTTTGATTTCACTAGTGTAAGGAACAGGTATCCACTGAAATCACCATCTACTCTGAAACTTAAAGTCTTAGCAAGTTTCTTGGGGCACTGAGAGTTTGTGACTTGCCCAAAATTTAATGATAAATATAGTAGAGGGATGGTAGATGTTTCATACTCTAAGATTGGTTTTTAATCACATTGCCATATGATTGCTCTTTTATGCTAGATTTATAGAAGCATAAATAACATCTTTAATGAGGGATTTACCATGTACTGCTATATCCTGCCTGGTCATATTGCAGAGTTATAGGTTTAGAGCTGTCTGGAACCACAGAAGTCATTTGGTTCAACCCCATAAATTTATAGGTAGAAAACTGAGGCTAGAGAAGCTGACTTGCTTAATTCCAATACGGGGAGTAAATAGGAGAGCATGATCTTGAACCCAGGTCCTTTCATAGCTAGTCAATTCTGGATGGCATGTTTTAAAAGGGATATTAAAGTTGGGAGTGTATCTGGATGAAAGTCTATCTATTACAAGGAGGTTAAAAAGACAAAGAAAGGCAGACTATACACCAAAATATTTAAACAGCATTATGATAGTAGTAAAGAAGTAAAAAGTAGATCTTCATTGCTCATGAGATGGCTGTGTAAAATGGGATACCTACATAAGAGAATATTATTATGGCATAAGAAACCATAAATATGAAAGATACATAGATGAATGAGTGGGAAGTCATGTGATCTAATACATATTACTGTGCTATATATTTTATCAATATTTCGTTTCATTCTCAACAAACCTGGCTAATAGGTTTTATTATTTTTCCCATTTGACACTTAAGGAAACTGAGGCAGTCACAGATTAAATGATTTGCCCAAGGTCACAACTAATAAAACCCAAGGCAGAATTTGAATCAGGTTTTCTTGACTTCAGGCCCATCACTCTATCTATTGCACTGCCTACCTGCTGCTAATAAGAGGCATGATAACTAATTGAGGCTATTATAGAGAGGAATTCCTTTTTTAATTTTGATATTCTGCAATTTTATGGTTTATTCTTAATTTTATAACGATTTCATTCCATTCCAGATGATCTGACTATCTCCAAAAAGGGAGCGGGGGAGGAATGATTCACTGTAATTTACTGTGGCCATTAGTGCTATTTCTAAATGAAAGTTTTATCATGAGAAAATTAGCAGGAATTTTCTGCATAGCAAAGACAAAAAAAGTATTGGATTGATTGTTAAAGAAAATGTGGCTACCTAAAGAAAAAACATATATAATCTTATAATTGGTACACTATCTTGTACTGAGAGAGAGAAAGAGAGAGAGAGAGAATGATATAATAGCAAGAGTTTCAGAGTTGAATTCAGAAGACCCAGAATTTAGTTCTAATTTTGATAGTTATTCTCTGTGTGACCTCAGGCAGGATATTTAACTCTCTGAGCCTCAGTTTCCTTCTTTGCAAAATGGGAATAATATTAGCTGTCCTTCCTACTTGACAAGGCTATTGTCAAGAAAGAGAATCTGTATAAAAACATTTTGTAAATCATAATCACATCTCTCAGTTGTGGACAATTGTCATTTAGTAGTCTGAGGGAATCAGAAGGAGATTTGGGTTAAAATTTTTGCTTTTCTATTAAATTAGCAAATTCTATTAAATGAGAAAATTTTTCTATTTTTTATTTATGAATTAAAATGACCATACCTCGTTAGATGTAGAATCTCTTGTCTGTAAAATAAAAATATTGATTATATAATCACTAAGAGCTTGTCAAAACTACAATTTTTATACTACCCTTAGCTTTAAAAGATATGAGATTCTGTTCTTTGAAATCCAGTGGTGATATTTTTCACAATCTCTAATCAAATGGGCCACTCAGGAAACTCTGTTGCTGAGGGTGAATTGGTGCTGAATTAAATTATAGTTTGTAATGTGGTTATGGCATGCCTAAATTATGGATTTGTATCTTAGAATTCTCTGTCTAGGCTTTTTTCCTTCGACCTTGACTGAGGACTATAGATTTATCTTTCTAGACAGTTTTCAATCCAATTAATTCAGCTTATGCTTATTATGCTTATTAGGTTCCTACTGTATGCAAGACACTGGGCTAAGTGGTAGGGGCACTGTGCAAGAAAGGACCTGATAATCCCCCTCTCCATTTTGGTGCTGATAATGTGATTCTACCCAGTCATATAGGCAACAGAGGCAACTTCAAGGTAAACAGGGCCCTATGCTTACAGGCTTTGCAGATTAGAATCATAGAATTATAAAGCTATGAGAAACCTATAGTTAACCTAATATATACCCAATACATTGACATTTATATAGCACTTTAAATTGTGCAGAGCACTTTAATGTACATTCTTATCTCATTTAGAGATGAAGATCCTGAGTCTCAGAAAAGTTAAGTGATTACTTATCTAAAATGCAGAGGACGTAGTAACACAACCCAGATCTCCTGGCCTCTAGTCTAGTTCTCTTTCCCAGAAACTCTTTGCTGGCTGAAGAAACTGGATTGTGTAATTCAATGCATCACTGTTGGAAAGATTGCGCAGATTGTTGTTAAGCGCATGGACAAAATATTGAAAGAGCAGCCTCCTTCCTTAACATGTCAGATTACCAGGCTAGGAGTTTAAAGCTCTGACTTCCAGCCCCAGCTCTGCCCATGAAATAAATAGTTATGCAATTTTGGATAAAAAACTTCTCCCCTCTCTGATTCTTACTTTCTTCACTTGTAAAATAAAGAAATTATTTTCAGTGCCCTATAAAAGCTCCTTCTCCGCCCTAAACAATACTAGAATTGCTTATTCTTTTTGATGAAAGTACCTACTACAGTGTACCAGCTATTGACAGATGTAAAGATTTTCTTTATGTAAGTATGGAAGATAGCTGTATGTCTGCACAAATAGCTCTGTTGAAGCAGCTGAAGTATTAGTTCGAGTTTCCCTTGTTCCAGGTTGCTGTAGACCAAAGAAATTCATCAAGGCATTTTAAATGGCATTTTCCTCTAATAGAGGGGGGACACGTACTATTCTGGGTGACCTGCTTTTTCAGGAGGTGCTTGCCATGATGGCACTGTGCATATTTATGTTTTCCTGGGACTGCCTCTCAAATCATTGTTAAAAATGCTTGAAGAGAAAATGTGTTTAGTTAGCAAAGAGTTAGTTCTTTGCTCTATGTGTTTTGCCAAGACATAACTAGAAGGGGTGGAGGTCAAATGAAAGAGAAAAAATTTAGGCCAATTGAATGTTGGGAAAAGTTTTCTCTGACAATGAGAAATATTCTATTAAGAAACAGTATCTCCATGGAAACAGCAGACATTCCATTCCCTGGGATGGTTAGTTAGAATGGCCAGTTTATTAGAACTTCTAGAGCTTATTTTTTGCATTTGTAAAAGCATGACATGGAAGGCCCATTTAAGCAGTTTTGCAGGATGAGGTAAACAGAAATTATAATGTTTTTCAGATGGTAGAATCTGACACATGAAGACTGAGAAAGGAATGATATCAGTAGATAAACTGGAATGTAGATTAAAGCAGAAGATTTTGCATAGGAAAAATAAACAGAATGCAAGGTCATATTGAAGTTAGAGTTCTGTAATCTGTATGCCGAACCTGGGAACATTGAGTAAATCAAAGCAGATTGGAAGCATCTCAGTTCAGCAAAAGAAGATTCTTTTGAGTGACCTTAGCCACAAGATAAGGATGACTCACAAAAAATGACTCTGTCTCTAGTTCGTGCTGAGGTGGACCTTACTCTTCAAGGTTTGAGTTGTTTTAGAGATTCTAGGATATTGCTGTATGGTCTTGTACACAAAAGATGGAGCCTTCTTTTAAGCTCTGTATAGCGGCCATTGAAGTAAGTCAAACCTTGTTGACCTGGGAGGAAATATTCTACAAAGCATACCCCTACATATTCCACTACATAGTCTCACATATATTTATGTAGCTGATAACAAAACTGTTTGCATTTTAACACTACCTTTAAGATTTCTATTTGTATACCACTAAGAAAGAAAACAAAGTCTAACCACTATCTTTTATGTGTGCACACACACACACACACACACACACATTTTCTTTTTTTTTAATTTTTGAAGAAACCCAAGCTATTATAGTATTTCTCAGGAGTATTTGATATGCCTAAAATTAGACCACAAACTGTGAAATTTCTCTTATTATCATGGGATCCTACTAATAAGCACTTTCTCTCTGTGGCAAATTGTTTATTTTATACTTACATTGTAGTTTTGTATCCAAATAGTATTAACTTCTAAATGAGGGTATTTATATGTAGTAAGCTTTAAATATGTACTTGTAAATTATGATAATGTTTTAAATTGAAAGTCATTACTTAGGTAAATATGTGTGTGTGTATACATATATATATATGTATATTCTAGTTTCTGCTAAAGACTTTTGAGCCTTTTGGTTCATGAATGTAAAATAATTTTGGATTAAAAGTAAAGGACTCTACTAACAAGAAATTCCATAGGAATTCAGAGATTACAAAGGCTTAAAGTTACTCATTTAAATAAAAGGATAATAAGAAATGTCAATAAGGTCAAACAGTTGAAAATTCTGAATCATAGGATCAAAGACTTTTTTTTTAATTGTTTAAAATTTAGTGAGTACCAAGAAAAGATAACATTTCTGTGTATAAAATAAAACAGAACATTATATGTGGAAGCTCTAATCTTTAATATATATAGCTTGCATTTTTAAAAGAGCATGAAATAAATTCAACATGTCACTTTTAGAGCTGTTTGCTTCTCTGTGTTTTCTTCTGAACTTCTTTCTGTTCCCTTCCTTGCATTTTAAAAAATGCTTCTGGAAACTTCTTCCCTTTTTCATTTTGGCAATACTGTCACTAGCCCCACCCCTTTCAAATCTTCCTTTTCCAAATAAAAATGGAAAAACACAGTCCTTTTAACAGATAAACAGTAAAAAGAAAAAAAATTCATGTTTTTGGCATGTCCAAACATGTATTTCTTATTCTGCACTGTTTATCAGTCCTGTGTCAGAAGTTTGGTAGAATGCTTCATTCATTATCAGTCCTCAGGACTTGTGACTCAGTGCTAAATTGATCAAAACTCTAAGTTTTTCCAAATTATTTTCAATGTTTGCTACTATATACATTATTTTCTTGGTTCTGATCATTTCACTCCACCAATTTGTACAAATTTTCTCAGATTTTTCTGGAACCATCTCTTTTGTCATTTCTTTTAGTACAGTTATATTACATTACATTTATATATAATTTGTCCATCCATTTTTCTAGTTGATTACAATCCTTTTTGTTTTTTTTCTATAAAAAAGACAGCAGTTATAATTATTTTTCTACTTATGAGGTTTTTTTCCTCTTTCAAATCAAAGACTTTCCTTTCCTCAGTTGATGAACAGTCAAAGGATATAAACAATTTTCAGATGAAGAAATTAAAGCCATTTCTCCTCATATGAAAAAATGCTCCAAATCATTATTGATTAGAAAACTGCACATTAAACCAACACTGAAGTACTACTTCATTGGCTAAAATGACAGGAAAATATATGATAAATGTTGGAGGGGATATGGGAAAACTGCAACACTAATGCATTGTTGGTGGAGTTGTGAATTGATCCAACCATTCTGGAGAGCAATTTGGAATTATGTTCCATTATATGTTCAAATTATAGGGCTATAAAAACCATATATACTCTTTGATCCAGAAGTCTCACTATTGGATTTATATCCCAAAGACATAATAAAAAGAAAAAGACCCATATGTGCAAGAATGTTTATAGCAGCTCTTTTTGTAGTGGCAAGGAACTGGAAATTGAGAAGATTTTCATCAGTTGGGGAATGGCTGAATAAGTTATGGTGGAAATGACAAGCAGGCTGATTTCAAAAAAAAGCCTGGAAAATCCTACATGAACTTAGCTAAATGAGCTAAGTGAGCAGAACTGGGAGAACATTGTAGACAACAACAAGATTATGTGATGATGAACTATGATGGACTTGACTTCTTAACAATAAGAATATTCAAGGCAATTCTAATGGACTTGGGATGGAAAAATGACAATCACATTCAGAGAGAGAACTATGGAGACTGAATGGATCAAAGCATAGTATTTTCACCTTTTTGTGTTTATTTTTTTATTGTGTTTTTTTTTTCCCATTTGGATCTTATTTTTTTTGCACAACATGACAAATATGGAAATGTTTTTTAAAATTGCATATATTAAATCTATATCAAATTGCTTACTGTTTTAGGGGAAGGTAAGAAAGGGAGAAAGAAAAATTTAGAATGCAAAGTTTTATAAAAATGTATGTCAAAAACTTTAAAGTATTTGAAGAAATAAAATGCTATTTAAAAAAATCCAAAGACTTTCTGAAACTGGAAAGGATGTTAAAAACATTCCCTAAACCAATTCTTTCATTTTTCAGATGAGAAAAATTAGGACAAAAGCGATTAATGACTTGCTTAAGGCTTCATAGATAAATTTTAGATCATAGGAGTTTTGGAATAATCTTTATTTAGTTTTCTTCTCCCCTTTTATGACCCAGCCACTCTCTGTGAAAAATGCCAACCATTGCAGACAGGTGTTGCATCATCATCATCATCAAATTAGATAAAGACTGGACCTATGCTTTCATTAATATAAGGAACTTCTAGAAGAGGAAATATAATAATAAATGAAACTTATTGGTGATGATAATCATGTATTTATATTTTGCCTGAATCAAAGTGGAACAGCTAAGAGGCATAATAGATAGAACATAGGGCCTGGAGCCTCAAACTCTTCCTAGCTCTGTGCCCCTGGAAAAGTCACTTAACTGTGTCTGCCTTACTTTCTTCAACTGTAAAATGAGCTGGAGAAAGAAATGGCAAGTGCGCCAGGAAAATCACAAATGGGGTCACAAAGAATTGGACACAACCAAAATAATGAAACCACTACAACAAAACAACAAGATCATTCATTTCATTTGATTCTCACCACCACCTTAAAAAGCAAGTAGGGAATTTGTATTTTACATAGTAGGAAACTAAGAATCAGAAATATTAATTAGTAACTTGCCCAAGGTCACAGAGCTTATTAAAATACTGCCTATTTATATAGATTTGTTCAGTCAGCATATAGCAAGCATGTCCTTCATGCCCAATATTGTACTTAGGTGCTATTAAGAGCTACAGAAAATGCATATGATCTGTTCCCTCCCATTGAAGCATTTGCTTTTTTATTGTCACGAAACAGAGAACAATTAAATCCCAAAAGATATATCAATGATAATAAAATTAAGATCTTCATGGAAGAGGTAGTCCTTAAACTGGAAGGTTCATAGCATTAAGGCAGTTAAAACGAAACAAGTAGTTTCTGATTACCTAAGTTTTGTAATTACATAAGTTTCTAATTACCCAAATCACAAAAGTAGAAATAACTATGGTATATGTTGGAGTAGATAAGATGAGAACAAAATAGTAAGGTATGATACAGTGAGGAGACCAGCTTCATTGGATTTGAGGATATGTGTTGAAAAGTTAATGAAAAGATTGTACAATTATCTCTTCTACATAGCTACTTTTTCCATCATAGTTTCACTATATTATGGGTCAACATAAAAAAATTAAGTGGGAATTTTGGGGGAGTTTGCAAAAGCTGTAGAAACACAGAATAAGTTTTTTCATATGGTATTTTTACTTAACATTGGCCTGAATATAACCTGTGAGGAAATACTTAACCCATATTTTACCTTGAGGTACTGTAAACATCCCATAAATGAAAAAAAGAAAAAAAAAATTCAGACTTCTTCTCTGATATGAAAGGAAAAATTTATCCAGATTTTCCAGATAGAGTGTCGCATTACTCACTGCAGTGGTGATATGAAAGAGATAAACTCTATAGTTGTATGGAAACTAGTTATGGATGGCCCTCAAAGGTCAAGCAGAGGGGCCTAAACTTATGGTTTTTTGTTTGTTTGTTTGTTTGTTATTATAGCTTCTTATTTACAAGATATATGCATGGATAATTTTTCAGCATTGATAATTAAAAAACTCTTTGTTTCAGTTTTTCCCCTCACCCCCTCCCCCAGATGGCAGGTTGACCAATACATGTTAAACATGTTAAAACATAGGTTAAATACAATATATGTATACATGTCCTTACAGTTATTTTGCTGCACAAAAAGAATCGGACTTTGAAATAGTGTACAATTATCCTGTGAAGAAAATCAAAAACGCAGGCAGACAAAAATAGAGGGATTGGGAATCCTATGTAGTGGTTCATAGTCATCTCCCAGAGTTCTTTCACTGGGTGTAACTGGTTTAATTCATTACTGCTCTATTGGAACTGATTTGGTTCATCTCATCGCTGAAGAGGGCCACATCCATCAGAATTGATCATCATACAGTATTGTTGTTGAGATATATAATGATCTCCTGGTCCTGCTCATTTCACTCAGCATCAGTTCATGTAAGTCTCTTCAGGCCTTTCTGAATTCATCCTGCTGCTCATTTCTTACAGAACAATAATATTCCATAATATTCATATACCACAGTTTATTCAGCCATTCTCCAATTGATAGGCATCCACTTAGTTTCCAGTTTCTGGCCACTAGAAAGGGGGCTGACACAAACATTCTTGCATTTCTTTCCCTTCTTTAAGATCTCTTTGGGATATAAGCCCAGTAGTAACACTGCTGGGTCAAAGGTATGCACAGTTTGATAACTTTTTGAGCACAGTTCCAAATTGCTCTCCAGAATGGCTGGATGTGTTCACAATTCCACCAACAAGGTATCAGTGTCCCTGTTTTTCCACATCCCCTCCAACATTCACATTATCTTTCCCTGTCATTCTAGCCAATCTGACAGGTGTATAGTGGTATCTCAGAGTTGTCTTAATTTGCATTTCTCTGATTAATAATGACTTGGAGCATCTTTTCATATGGCTAGAAATAGTTTCAATTTCTTCATCTGAGAATTGTCTGTTCATATCCTTTGACTATCAATTGGAGAATGGCTTGATTTCTTATAAATTAGAGTCAATTCTCTATATATTTTGGAAATGAGGCCTTTTTTCAGAACCTTTGACTGTAAAAATGTTTTCCCAGTTTATTGCTTCCCTTCTAATCTTCTCTGCATTAGTTTTGTTTGTACAAAAACTTTTCAATTTGATATAATCAAAATTTTCTATTTTGAGATTAATAATGATCTCTAGTTCTTCTTTGGTCATAAATTCCTTCTTCTTCCACAGGTCTGAGAGATAAACTATCCTATGTTCTTCTAATTTATTTATAATCTCAGTCTTTATGCCTAGGTCATGAATCCATTTTGACCTTATCTTGGTGTACGATGTTAAGTGTGGGTCAATGCCTAGTTTCTTCCATACTAATTTCCAATTTTCCAAGCAGTTTTTGTCAAACAGTGAGTTCTTATCCCTAAAGCTGGAGTCTTTGGTTTGTCAAATACTAGATTATTAAAGTTATTGACTGTTTTGTCTTTTGAACCTAACCTATTCCCACTGATCAACTAGTTTCCTTAGCCAACACCAAATGGTTTTGGTAACTACTGCTTTATAATATAATTTTAGATCTGATACAGCTAGGGGCCTAAATTTGTAATAGTAGTTGGAAATTGGATTCTTGAGTTTTTTCTTGTATCCAAACATGAGAAAGAACATAAGTCTATAACTCATTTTCTCATGGAACAAAGGAAAGAATATGATGCTAACTTTACCACTTCTCAGCAGATTGACTTTGAGTAATTTATTTAAATTAAGAAGCATTCATTTCAAATGCCTATTATGTTCAAAGCAACCTGCCCTGGGTTGGGGATATACAAAGGCAAAAATGAGACAGTGCCTATCTTTAGGGAACTTATTTTCTACTTAAGTATCAAGTTGCTTTAACTCTCTAAATTATCGTTTCCTATTTTGTAAAATGAAGGATTGGACTAGGTAAGCTTTAAGGGTCTTCTAGCTTTAAAATTCTGATTATTTGGTTTTCCTGATCACTGCATTATGGGTAAGATTACTTTGTATCGTGAGAGCAGTGATGTATATGCTCAGGGAAAGATGACAATGTTTTGGGAAGAGATTGAGAAGTTTCAGTGGCACAATGAGTGTTTGTTATTATATCAGTTCAGAGTTACAGTTTATGGTTACTTTTGCTGTGTCTCTTTGGAGGGAAAAGAGCTCTTTTGGGAAATGCAAAAAGCCAGGTTTTTAAATGTGGCTTGTAACAGTTGCCTTTTAATTAACTTGAGCCTTGTTGAAATGATCTGCACTTGAATTTTTGCCAAAAGCGGCTGTTCATGCACGGATAACTGTTGAGCCAACAAAATGGTGCCCAGCTTCCAATCCTATGTGGACAATTCTTTGCTTCATCTTCTGAGTGAATAAAAAGGAGGTAGTGATTCAGTTTGGGGCTGGAAAGGGGGTGGAGTAGGGGGATACAATCATGCATTGGTGTCTTTATTATGAAGTACTATCTCATACTAGTGGAATTTGAATGAGATAAGTCCTTTGGAAGCCACCTCTAGAAATAAGAGGAAAATGTTTCAGCTCTTGCAGATCATTTAAGATTATTTCTCTTGGTTTATTTTGCTCTTGCCTTTGCTGCATAGAATTGCAGGCTAGAAAATATTCCACTGATTCGTGCTCTCAAAGCTTTTCAGGATTCTGCCTTAAGGTAAGAAAATGTAAACACAGTCGGGCTATTCTCTTCCACTTTACAAATATAAGCTTAGTAATATACTCCTCAGGTTATCTTAAAAGTGCAGGGATCTTCTTTTAAGAGTAACTGGATTTGATTGTTTGGGGTACTATTTTCATCTGACTTATTTAGCGGCTGAACTCTGGTGACTCATTCACTTTGACTGCGATAAAGGAAAATTCTTTCCATGGAAAATACATTGGGGGTGAGGGTGGGAGTGAGGGTGGGAAGAGTCCTTAAACCATCAGCTTTCCCCTCGAAAGTGCTGCTCTGTGAACGAATAAGCACCAGCTATTTCTCCATCAGTAGACTTTCCTGAGATACTCATGAAAAGACATCCTAAAAGTGTGGTTTTCATATCCTTCAGAAACTTAGCAGTAGATTCCAAGTCTGAACACTGATGATAATAGTCTTAACAATGGAAATGAAAAACCTCCAACCCTATGGTAAAAAGACAATCTTCAGAGTGCTCCACTTTGTGTGTGTATGTGTATGTGTGTGTGTGTGACATTAGGCTTGGTCTATACCCTTTCTAGTGATGCTCTGGTGCCTATGTTTGTATCAGATCTATTTTAGGCATGTTAAAAGCTAGCAGCATTAGTTCTTTTGCTTTGGGCTGTGTAATGTGAGGGAAAGCCTTCAAGAAGCCATGGAGAGAGGTGTTTAAGTATGATGCTAATCTTCTTACACAACTAGGAAATGAATGTACTCGGTGAACTCAGGCCACCAAAAGAAGTCCAGATGTCTGTAATCAGTTTTACTTATCAGCAGCTCCTAAAGGGAGTGGCAGAAAGGGGATGGAAGCTGAAAAACAATTTGTAATCCCTATAATTGCCCAGTAAAACTTGGAGGGGGTCTAAAGGGTTAATCCCAAGAGAGCTTTTAAATAATATCCATGCTGTTTGCTACATGTCTGTCTCTTTGAGCTAGTTTGTTCCTGCTAGCTTCATTTTTATGAATGGAAGCCATGGAAGCAAGGCAAGTCCCTCAAGGGCTTTTCCAGGCTTGCTGCAGGGGGCTGACTCTTGATTTAATATATAGGGAAATCTTAGAGCCTGGGCTGTTCGAAGTGTAGATGATGGCCATGTGACAGTGATAGATACCCAGGAGTTGGGGGGGAGAAGGGGGGAGAGAGAGTTAGTCCTTGCTTACAGGCTCAGCCACCAAAGCTATTAATAGTAACACACTGAGTCATAGATAAAGGAATGTCACAACTGCTCCAGCTCTGCTACTGTTGTGCTTCAGAAAACCAACAATAGCGGCCCATGAGAAAATAAGGAAGATTTTTCTCCTCTCTTCCTCACCCATCAAAAGCAGGGTATTTGAACTGCAAACATACACCAAGGCAGAGATGAGGAAGGGTGATTTACTTCATTCTTTTCTGCCATCCTGGCTCTCGTAGAGCCAACACGTTACAATATTTGCAGTAAATAAAATCTAATAGTGGCTGTGCATTCTGGTTCTGAAAGATGGATTGACCATCTGCTATTCTCTTTCTCTGAACAGTACTTGTATCTCATCGCTTCTTCCCATATGGTTGGATATAGATGAAACATAGTGTGGAAGGCAGGTGAATTTGAAAGATGAGTACTAGGATTAGATTTGGAATTCAAAATTAAATCTTCTGCTCACTGTGAATATGGGTGATTCCTGCTTCTAAAATGAAAAGAATGTAAGTTCCTTGGGAGAAGGGTCCATCTCCTTTCTCTTTGTGTCCTCAACATACCTGGCACTTAATAAGTGTTTAATAAATGCTTCTTTGATTGATCAGTTAGTGGTCATGTCCTGTATGGAATGTCCTCGGGCATAATGTAGTAATCCTTCACCCATCCCCCCCAAAAGCCTGGTACTTAAAGTCAGAAATTCCTGCATTTGGATCCCACCCTCACCATGTATTAGCTTTGAGATGCTTCTCTGGATATTATTTTCTTCATTTAGAAAATAATACTCTTACTGTTTTACAAGGTTGTTGTAAAGATTGAATAAGTTAAATAACAATGAATGTGAAAGTATTTTGTAAAATGAAAAACATTTAGTATATATACTATATCATATCTATGTATACATACATATATGTGTGTATATACATATACATGTACATATACACACACCTATAAATGGGGGAAGTCCTAAACCTATGATTTCGTTTATGTAGAGAATTCCTGATTAAAAATCTCTATTATCAAAGCAAGTCATCGCCAATTCTATAATTCATGATCTTAGAAACTTGCCTGGGTCACTGAGAGGCTAAGTGAGACCAGATTAAGAATCTCTAATCTACACCAGAAGTGATTAGACCAATTCTTCTGTTTTATAAATGAGGAAACTGAGGCTTGACTTGCCCAAGGTCACATGACAATAAGGCAGGATTTGAATTCAGACTCTCTTTTTATGAGTCCAATCTAAAAACTTCACTGCCCTAGCCCAGTAACTTGCTTATTTATTATTGTTCCATGAGTACTTTCCAAGCATTAAAAAGTTTCTCTAGAAACACCAGATTTGATAAACGAAAGCTTAAAAGTGAGTATAATACTTGTCAGTCGGGCACGGTTCCTAACAAAATCAAGAAATTTGCCTGCGCTCAGCGTCCCTTTGGGACTCTTAAGTTGACCTTGAACTTCTTTTTTGCCCCCACCCCCCAAAGAAAAGGCTTCTAGCTGGGCTTTGCGGTCTCATCCATACCAAAAATATTTCTAGGGGTAGGGATGGAATGGTCTTTGGCATAGCAAAAACAAGTAAAATGGAGCAGAAGGGATGGGGGAGGGTGCTGACTACCCCCACCCCCACCCCCCCTGCCGCTTTCCCCTTGCAGTGTCCTTTTTCCTCAGGCCAAGTTCAAAGTACAGGTTTACGGATCCTGAAGAACTAACTGAAACGGCAGCTTTTCTCGGATGCTGCTGACTAAATTGTAGGCTATCGAGTTTCTAAGTTCTCGATCATTTAAAAATAAACAGTCCAGGATGCACAGCTTCCCCGGGAGTTCTCGGGCTCGGCTTCCCTGGAGTTCCCCGGGCTCAGCTCCCCAGGCAGTCATTTATCTCTCCGTCACTAGGAGGCATCCTTGCTAGCAGTGCGGGGAAGCTCTGCCTCCGCAGGAGGAATGTAAGGTGGTGAGTCCGCCACCGGAGATTAGGGACGGTGGAATCTCGCATTTGTTCCCGGAGCAGCAGCAGCTGTAGCTGGTGTAGCAGCGCAGGGGGCAGAGTCCACCAGCGGGAGCGAGAGGGCGGGAGCGGCCACCTTTAGTAGGAGGGTGAATGCAGAGCCAGAAGCAGAAACACCCACCGGTAGCAGCAGCGAGGCTTCTGTGAAGAGCATCTCCCCTCCCTTTTCTCCCTCTCTCCCTCCCTCCCTCCTCACCCCGCCCGGTGCGAGAGGGACTGGAGCTCGGGGCCCGTGGTTGCCCTGGGGGCTCGGAGAGGGGAGGTTTTCCTCCCCATCTAACCTCGTGCATATCCAGCCTCTCCCCTGCCCTGCCTGGCTGCCAGCGCGCAGTTCACCTTTGTGAGAGTATTCTTGCTCCCCTTCCGCGCAGCAGCACTTAAAAGGATTTGGTTGCCATGGTGAAGGAGAAAGGTAATTATAAATATTGATCAATGTGCTTGGTTGGTGAAGTTGAAATGACACAGCAGGGTTAGACCATCTCGTGGGAAATGATCAATCGGACTCTGGGCAGACATTTTTGATGAGAGGCTGAGCAGTTTTCCTATTGAGAAGTCGTGATTGCCATTTACTACTGGCGGCTTCTTGAAGTACCTTTAATTTAGCTGGACGGTACAAAGCCCAGCCCAGGGCTGGGGTGTGAGTCCTCTGACAGTTATCACACTTTGCATGTTCTCTTCTATAGGTGATATGTGGCTTGCTTCTCCACTACCTCCAAAGGCTGAGCTTATTAAAAATGTAAATGAAAGAGTAATAGTTTCCCAAACAGCTTTGTGACTTGATGGCACTTGTCCTGTCTCATTCATGCAGGAGGAAAACCTGAGTGATTTTAAAGGTTATTGGTATGTCTAGTACCATTACAGCATTATTCTTAATGACTCTTAAATCACTTTTTAAAGGAGACCTTGTACTTCAAAGCTAATACAATTATGCCACGAGAATAGTGGGAGAAGGGGAGGAGGAATTAGGGGGCCAGTGGTTAAAGGATCAGCATAGGTACATCCGTTCTTTGTGCCATGAATATATTCCTGAAAAGTTGAGTGGAAATCAAATTTGGAAATTTTTCAAACGTACTTTAAAATAGTGAAATGGCTCACTTTTGTGGACAATTTTTCTCCCTCTCTTTTATTTTAGTTAGGATGGTGTAGAGAAAAGACTAAGGGATGAGGTTTAAGAAACTGTGACGTTAGTTCTAACTCCCATTTACCAGCTCTAGAGTACTATTTTGCTTGGCTTTAAAAAAAGGTATTGAACTGGATAGATGAAGTTCCTTCCAGTTCCAGTTTTTCATATCTTAAGGTCTACTACCCCTGTACTTCAGAAATAAAGATGCCTGCAGGTTCTACAACAATTTATACCATTTCTGTGATTTAAGTACAGGTACCTTTTAACTTAGAGCCCCCAGGGGACTGAAAAATGAGTATGTTGGACTGGAATTGATCCTTGTTTGCTGGAAACAGATTTTATCATTTTAATAGATGGATTCACTAATGGGATCATGAAAGCTAACAGCCATTCCAGGGCAAGACTGTCAGGATGGGGGAGGAAAAGGAGAAAGGATCTGATTCTGTATATCATTTGTTCTCCTAATCACGGTTTTTTAGCTAATATATGGGGTTTGCCTTGAAAGCTTTTCCAATAAATAAATGCAAATTTGGAATTTAATGAACTGGATAGTTTCTGTTTAATATGTCAGCTTCATGACTATAATAAACTCAAAACTGGTTTCTTCATCAATGTCTCCAAGAAACCTGCCAAGGAGTTGAAGGAAAGCAAGCTTTGATTGGCATTTGTCAGAGTTCCTCTCTTGGCATTCATGCTAAATGCTCTTTCACAGCAGCCTATCATTTATTCTGTAAGTTGGTAGTTGATGTGATTGTTTCCTTGAAATGACTGAGTTAGGTTGTAGCTGTAGGGGATGATACAAATCTGTTTCTGTTTTTGCTAAAATAGGGCCCATGGTAGAGATCAGATATGTGACTAGTCTGATATTCTACTAAAGACAGCAGATTTTCAAACCTTCATGTATCTTAGTTTACCTCTCTGAACACTAACTATCCATATGAAAAGCTGCCTTTCTACTTAGAGCATTTTGGTTCCCCAAGCAAAGAGCTAAAATCCAAAAGCTAAGCACCAAGACTTACTCTATTCTCAGCTAAAGATTGAGAGCCATTTATTGGTTTTTTTAAAATTTTTTTTTGATTGTTAGCAGTTTATTCTATTATTTTAAGGAAAAGTTAAGAAGTCTAACAGTTAATGTCAACATTATGTCTTGTTTTTGCTGCCTCCTTGTTTTCTGATTATTTCTATTTTAATCAGTAATGATAATCTCAGAAGTGGAAGAGATATTGTAAATCATCTATTGCAACTTTAATTTTAACAGAATTGTCATAGGAGTGCAAAATCATAGATTGTAGTGCTATAAGATACCTTAAAGACCATATTTAACCGTGTCATTTTATAGCTAAGAAACTGAGGCTCAGAGAGAGTAAGGAATTTCCCCCTAGTTACATAGGCAGTAGTTGTCAAGAGCCATTTGAACCAGGTTCTCTTCCTTCAAAGCTAGTATTCTTCTGTCATGTTGCATTTCTTATTGTAGTAAAAGCAGCTGACTTTTTGTAGCACTTTAGGTACTTTGCTTTTATAATTACCCTTGTTTTTCACATACACATACATTGTTGGAGGTACATACCCCCTGATTTTTATAGATTAGGAAATCCAAAGTAAATGAAGTTAAATGACTTGCTTATGATCTCCTAGTTAAGAAGTATTAAATACAGTATACAAACATGTCTTCTGACTGGAAGGCCAGCACGTTGATGTATCTGCTTTGAAGGATAGGGCATTTTCATTGGCTACCCCTAGTTTGGAATATTCTTCCTCCTCTTCACTATCCACTGGCTTCCCTGCTTCCTTAAAGTCCCAGCTTGTCCTTTGTTCCACAAGAAGCCCTCCCTGATCCCACTAAACACTAGAAACTTCCTTCAATTGATCTAAATCATTCCTGACAAGTGATTTGGGGGAAAGGATCGTAGGTGAAGACACATTGTTTGCTGAACAAGCCCATTCCCACCTAGTTAAAAGTTGGGAAACATTTTTTTTACATCTACCTTTCTACAACACCCACCCATTGTTCCAGCCGTTTAGAGCCAAACAGAATAAATCTATTATATAACAGCCTCTTAAAATACTGGGAAACATTTACTGTATATTCCTTAAGTCATCTTTTTTACAGACTAAACATCCCTTGTTCCTTAAATGCATCATCATATGACACTGTTTCCAATCTCCTCTCCAGCTTGGTTAGCCTCTCTTGGATGTATTCCAGATCATTGGTGTCCTTCCTAAAATGTGGCACTAGAACTGAGCATAGTACTTTTGACGGTCACTTCCTGTGACCAAGGAAGAAAACAAAGGCAGGTGATGTCTTTGCAAGCTCACACAAGAGTCATACTATGAAAAGAAAAGCATTCTGCCACTGGTGAGACAGTTTATAGAAGTAGTCCAGCTCAGTCCCCTCCCTCCTGGGGACTATATGAATCACCCCTTTGACAGGCTTCAATTGTGCCAGTCTAATACCCAGGGAGACAATATGTATGCGCTGACCCAAACAGAGACCCTTTTAAAGAGGAAGCAGGAGACTAGTGCTCCATATTTGTCGTGCTAACCAGTTAGTAATGGTTTTCTGCAAATTTATCTGCCTCATTATTTCCCTACTGGAAGTCTCTAAGTGTCTGGTTGGTGTCAGTAGGTGCTGGAAATAAACCATGCTTCTAGACTGCAGCTCTCCTCATAGGATGCTTGCTCACATAGTTTGACTGACATTATGTTTTGTCGTCCTGAGCAGGCGCCTGATCTCAGACAGTTATTGATCTAGTTGACTTGATGGCATGGTTATTATTCTGATGCCTTCAAGGATACCTTGCCCTTGTAAAATCCTGTAACCAAGGAGCACAAAAGACTTATGTGCTCCTGAATCATTATTTCTTTTGCTAGGTTTCTGGCTCTCATCTTCAATCTAATCCAATAAGTATTCATTCATTAAGTGCCTACTATATGCGAAGCATGATTTGAGTTCTTTAGAGATATCTCACTGTTTAATATAAATAATAAAAGACTGTAACTGTCAGACTGCTTTGTTTACAGTTTGAATTTTTAAGTCTGTACCACTTTTGATATTTTCTAGAAAAAATCAAGGCTTATCAAACCTTCAGTGGAATTGGGGAAGGAATATGTCACATAGATGCTTGGGATCTAGAGAATATAGAACACTATAGTGAGAGACTATTTAGTATAGAATGAAACCTGTTAATTAAGCAAAAATATTTTGAATTGTTTGCTTAAAAAAATTCCTGAGAGGGATGGGCCAATCATCTTTCAGTGATAAAAAGGATCCTTAAAGTTTTGTCCAGTCAACACATTTCAATCTCACGGGAAGACATATAGCAACTCATGGTTTTTTTTAAAGACCATAATCTCTGAGTCAACTTGGATGGTTAATTTTGGGATGACTTCTCTTTGGAGTTTCTTGGTTGACAGATTTATCAGATTTAATGGATTTCCCTTGCTAAAGGTGAGGGCCTATTTAATATGAAGAATCCTCAAAGTAAACTGTCTAAATAATAAGCATTTACCTATTTCTTCTTGAAACTCTCAAGGTTTTAATAGAAATCGATGCCTTAAAATAAGGATATAAAGTCCCAAAGGAGTTCTTAACCTGGAGTCTGTGAGCTTGATTTTATTTTAATGTCATGATTTTCTTCTGTAATCACATGTATTTTATTGCACACATTTTAAAATATTATCCTAAGAAGGGATACATAGACTTTACCAGACTGCCAAAAGAGATCTATGACACAAACCAGGTCAAACTCTGCTTTCATAAAGATTTTCTCTTCATCTCAAAAGACCTATTTATTTGAAATTCTTGAATTCTACTACTGAATTACAGAATTAAAGGGATTTCATTGAGCAAAGTAAATAGGACGTATCTAATTTTTCTCTGTGATTTTCACAATCCTCATATAGATACTTTCAGAAACAGAAATAATTTGGACAATCCTGATTATCCTTTCATGGTGGGATTCCATGGTTTCTCATAGACCCTTGGAATTTTGGAGCTCAACTTTGTCCTTAATAGCTTATATATATGTACTATGATTATTCTGCCTTAAGGAAATGAATAAGGAAAATGGATATCAGAAACATGCCTTGAGATTTGGGAAGAAAAGACATAGTATAACCAAACTGTATCCACAAAGGGAAATCAATTCCTCCAATCAGCCAGTAAGAATCTATTTGCTGTGTGTTAGTCTCTGTGCTAAGCCCTGAGGATCCAAAAAGAGTCAAAACAGTCTGTACTCCTTGAGAGCAGAAAAAATAAATGAAGTATTTAATTGGTCTCCTTTGAGAACTCTTCACATTATCTAATTCCTCACCTTAAGTAAGGGGAACCTAAGGGAAAGGAGAGACAATTTGGAAAAATAACAGTGTAAGAATGATATGTCTACAAGCTAATTTGGAGATAATCAATTGAAGGAAGTCTCTAGTGTTTAGTGGGATCAGGGAGGGCTTCTTGTGGAACAAAGGACAAGCTGGGACTTTAAGGAAGCCAGGGAAGCCAGTGGATAGTGAGGAGGAGGAAGAATATTCCAAACTAGGGGTAGCCAATGAAAATGCCCCTATCCTTCAAATATCCTTTATAACACATTACCATGACATGTGCCTCTATATTCATAGTATGAAACTGGAAAAGTCACAATCTTTTGTAGCTTTAGTTTTTCTGTCTATAAAAGAGAAGTAATGATATTTGTATTCCATATTCTCTTTAAAAAAATTTTTTTAAAAACACAATAAGAAAAAAGAAAAATAGAAAAGGAATACAACACAAAATTAAACAAAACAAAAGAGAACCTTGTCATGTGCCCAGCAGAACATCAGGGAGGATTCAAAATATCTAACAATAAATTAACAGATCATATTAAATATTATAATATATTAGTAGAAGAAATTATGTTCATGAGTATCCATCTTTTCTTTACTTACTTGTAAATTGTTCTTTTATTCTCTGTTGCTCACTTTTTTTCTTCCTTTCATTCCCCACCTCCTCCAAACAGGCTATAGTTAAGAAAGGATATATTTATGTAAACATATGTAGATATACACATATACAAACACATATATCCCTGTACACATACACATATATCTTTCCTATCCCTGCTGATTCTTTGCTTTCATTGTGCTTCTACCGGGCTTTGCTATGTTAATCTCCCCACCCCTAGATCTCTCTCTCTTGTCTTCTCTCACTTTTTGCTTCCCTGTCTGCCCATCCCTCCCCCCTAATTTCTTTATAGATTTTGGAAGATGCTATAATACCCTTTATAGTATATATATGTAGTGTTGTCTAACCCATTTCTGATTTGAGTAGATTTTTCAGAACTATAAGTCCTCCTCTCCCCTCTAATGCCTCTGTCTATCCTTCCTCTGCACCTCATTTGTATAACATAATTACTATTTTTACCTTAACTCTGCTTCAATCTTTCCTTTGAACTGCTCTATTTTTATGTCAATCTTAAAACACATGGTACTCATTTCCAATGGGGGTGAAAAACATAAACAATTTGTCCATGTTGAAATTGATCTTTGATATTGGCTCTGATATGGTAAATTTTCTATTACATTCAGGTTTTATTGATAGAAAGCCTGAAAATCTGAAAGTTGTTTGAATGTCCATTTTTTTCTCATTCAATATGATAGGTAATTTTAATTACCTATGGAAATGATATTTTGGGCCATAGGTCTAGTTCTTTAAATTGTCGCTAGATATAATTCCAGGACTTGTAGTCTTTTTTTGTGGCTGCTAATAAGTCTTGTACAACTCTAATTGTGCATCAGTGTATTTGAATTGTTTTTTCTTATTCCTTGCAAAATTTTCTCTTTTGATTTGGAGGTTTCAAAATTTGATAATAATGTTTCCATGTGTTTTCTACAAAGGATATTATTCCACAAAGGATAAAATCAGTGAATTTTTTCTATTTCTATTTCTCACTCCAGAACAATTATCTTGAATTATTTTTTGCATTATTGTGTCAAGTTTCTTGTTTTGATTATAACTTTCAGGCAGTAATTTATATTGTCTCTCCTTGATCGTTCTCCAGATTTGTCATTTTCTTATAAGATGTCTCACATTCTGTATTATTTTTTCATTCTTTATTATCTCTTTTGTTATTTCTTGGTCTCTCATAGCTTCATGGGCTTCCCCTTGCCCAATTCTAATTTTCAAAGTCATTTTCATCTTTGAAACTGTATCTTCTTTTCTAGTAGGTTAACTTTTTTTTCATGATCTTGGTTTTTTGGGGGGTAGTTATTGTTATTATTATTATTTAGTTTTTCCTCAATGTCTCTCATGTGATTTTAAAATTCTTTTTTGAGTTCTATAAATTCTTTCTTAGCAGGCAGCCATTTCACGTTACTCTTTGTGGTAGAAGCTTTTTTTTTTTTTTCTCATTGTCTTCTTCTGAAGATGAACCTCAATCTTTCCTGTGCCCATAGTATTTTTCTATGGTAGGGTTCTTCTTTGCAAGTTTTTTTTTTTTTTTTTTTTTTTTTTTTTAATAAGAGGTATTAGTGTAAGCATCTCTAATCCTGGGATAGGAAGGATGGTGCCTCTGGCTTTATGTCAGCTCTCCTCAATGACCAGGAATTCCAAATCAAGAGCTCCTCCCTCCAACAAATGCCCATAGCCAGCAGCCTCCCTGCCCTCCTCCTCTGCTCCCATGGGTGCTGGTTCCTTCTCACTTAGGGTAGAGTCTCAGTAGCACAGTGGGCCTTGCATTGCTAATCAGCTGAGATTCCCTCAGTCTTCTGGGACTCAGCCAGCAGCTCCACAAACTGGGAGGTGAAAGTTTCCTTGGTTCCTGCAGAGGCTCTAGCCACACCCAACTAGCTTGAGGGGTCCCCATTTGTGTTTCTATGGAGATAGCATGGAGGTATTTGCACTTCACAAGGGTTAATCTCCACAGTTCTTTCTTATGATCCTTTTGGGTTGTATAGGAGGATCATTGTTCTGCCCCAAGTTTTACTGATTTTTCACCAGTCTGTGTGTTCACTCTGAAGTGCAAATTTGTCCTATTTGTGGGAGAAATCTGGAGAACTTGAAATTTGCCAACCTATTCTGCCATCTTCCCAGAATCCTCTTCTGTACTCCATATTCCCAAGGTGATTTCAAAGAAACTTTTAAAATTCTAATGCATCATTAATTAGTTAAAATTAGTAGAGGTAAGTAATAGTTGTATCTGCATGCTTAACTGTTATAATAAAAACCCATTTCTTTTCTATTCTCAGTGATAATAAGGGAAGAGTGCATGAATATCAGCATAAACAAAAATTTCAATTCAGTTACATTTATTAACCATTTACTCTCTACCAGCCACTCTACTATGTGCTGATGTTAGAGAAAAAACTTGTTTTATATTTTATTTTTCCCCAATTACCTATTAAAACAATTTTTAACATTTAAAAAAATTTGAGTTCCAAATTCTATCCCTTCTTTCCTTCTTCCCAATCCCTTCCAGTGACGTAAGCTGTCCAATATAGGTTATACATATGCATTAATGTAAAACAGTTTTTACTAGTCACAAAAAGGACATTTTAAATCACTCTTCCGCAAGAAATCATCTAATCTTTGGGAACTGGAAACTCACCACCTTGCAAGAAAACCTAGTCTATCTGTAGACAGAGCAAATCATTAAATTTTACTTTAAGTCAATTCAAATCAAACTCAGGCTTCCCTGTAACTTCCACCCCTTAGTACTAATCATGCCCTCCAGGGTCAAGCAGAACAAATATGATCCCTCTTCCACATGACCACCCTTCACATTTTTACACGAGCTATCTATCACTCCTTTCCAATCTTCCCTTCTTCAGGCAAAATGTGTTCAGTTTGTTTCTTCAGCAAATTCTCACGTGATATAGGTTAGAGTTCTTTTACAAAGATCTTGGATACTGTTGCTTGCCTCTAGACACATTCTGGCCTTTGCTAAAATATGACACACACACACACACATACACACACACACACACGCCCTCCTCCAGGACTTAACATAGTACTGTTATCACTTCCCCCTAACTCAGCCAAAAGCATTATGAGTACATTCTAACAAAGCTCCAATCTGAAATCAGGCAGAACACTATCATGTCCTCTAGCTAATTCCCAGAGATCAGCCCAGCCAGCTCTAGCCTCTAGTTAGATTTTGTTCTGATGTTGTTTAATATCACTTAAAATCTCTGTCAAACAGTTTGCACAAATAATTTATTGATAAGTCCCACACCCAAGAGTTACAATAAGTTCTTTTATCCACATAATTTTTAGAATACAAAAGAAAAAAGAAGAGGAAGAGAATTTTAATTTTAAAAGTTTATGCTAAATTCTGCACATTTTTGCCCCAGTCATTGCCCTCCTTAGGGGCATCTAGTTGTACAGTTGGTAGAGCTCTGGGTCTAGGAACAGGAAAATCTAAGGCCAGATTCTGATTCAGACATTAACTCTGGGATGCTAAAGCAATCAATTAACCTTTAATTCCTACATTGTAAAAAGGGATAGTAATAGCATCTACCTCCAAAGATTGTGGTGATGATCAAATTAAATATTTGTAAAGGTCTTAGCACAAAACGAGTGCTTAAAAAATGCTTATTTCCTTACCCTTATTCTTCCCCTCCTTCCCTCTTCTCAGTCCCTTGGGGAAAAGAGCTAAAGGGATTTGTCTTTTGATGCCCCAGACTCTAGCTTCAATCAATCATTTTTCATATGATTACTTGGGCTCAATACAATTTCCATTGTTCTATTCTTCTGTGGAGATGAATTGTACCTTTTCCACATGTTGAAAATAGATTCCCCCCCCCCCCTGTGGTTTCTCTACTTTTCTGTTGCTGTTTGAAAAATAAGAAAACAAAATTCCCCCAAGAATTTTTATCTCTAGCTATATGTTGACCTAGAGTTTAGATGATTTTTAAGGTGGAAAAACTTAGCAAAAATCCCTGTAAAGTAGAAGATTTTGATCTTTTGGGCCATGGACATCTTTGAAAATTTATTAAACTTTATGGATTCCTCAGAATAATGTTTTTAAATGTATAAAATAAAAGTTGTTAAATAATGTTTTTAAATGATTCAAATCAAATCAGATACCAAAGGAAACCAATTATATTGTGAACTTGCTTACAGACATTAGGCAATGGACCTCAGATTTCTAGATGATTTTGAGACTTCATTTCTTGTTCTATGGTTAATTGAATACTCTTTCTTCCTTTCTTCTCCCAGCATACATACATAGATACATACATACATGAGTGAGTACACACACACACACACACACACACACACATTTCACTTCTGCATTAAAAACTCATGAGTCCCTTTGATGACTTAGTCTGTTAGCAACAAGCAATCGTGACTATCCATACTGTTTCCTCTGTACTCATTTATAGTTAGAGATCTAAATAAAGATGGATTTTTAAAAGCTTTAATAGTTGAATTACATTTCTTTCAATGATAACATTGCAGCTATAGACCTAACGTTACTCTGATATACTATTTCCTCCAAATCTTTTTATATAGAACTAATTAACAGCATCAGGCAGGGAATGCCTATATTTTGGATGTGGCCCGAATATGGCAGAGCATAGCATGCCTTAACTGACTATGATATATTTGACACTATAACTCTATTAATGCTTTCTATGATTATATTTGAGGTCACATTGCTGACCACTGCTAAGTGTGAAGCTCAATTAGAAATCCTGCTCATTTTCATGCAAATTGCTTTCTAGCCAAATTCCTTGCATTCTGCATTTGATTTTTAAATCAAGACACTGCTTAATTTTGTAATTATTTAATTCCATCTTGTTAGTTTCAGCCTTTCATTTCAGTCTGTCAAGATATTTTGGGATTTCATTTTTTTTTTTTTTGGTGCCATAGTGTATTAGCCATCCTTTCCAGTTTTGAATTATGCATAGATTTTGTTAACATGACATTTCTGAATTTATTCCAACTATGATTTTTTAAAATGCTGAAATTAACACAGCCAAAGAAAGAGCTCTGTGGCATTTTACTATAGACTTTTTTCTAGGGTGGAATCATTTATTTCTTTTTGATCTGATCAGTAAATCTGTGGGTTCCAAACTTACTTACCTATACAGGTCCACATTTCTCCATATCCACAAGAAATTATCAAATGCCTTGCTAAAATCCAGCTATGTTAAACCTACTGCACTTCCATCTACCGTTTTGCTAATCCTATCAAAAAAAAAGTAGAAGAAAGAGAGAGAAAATAAAATAAAATAGGCAAGCTTGTCATAATTCACTCTTCCCCCCCCGATAGAATTTTATTTTTTCAAATACATGTTTATATAGTTTTCAACATCCATTTTTGTAAAACTTTGTGTTCCAAATTTTTCTCCCTATTTTCCTTACCTTTTCCTTCCCCAAGAGAGCAAGTTATATGATACAGGTTAAATATGTACAATTCTTTTAAACTTATTTCCATATTTTTCATGTTGTGCAAAGAAAATCAGATCAAAAGGGTAAAAAACCACGAGAAAGGAAAAAACAAACAAGCAAACAAACATCAACAAGAAAAGGTGAAAATACTATGCTTCTCTCCACATTTAACCTCCATAATTCTTTCTCTGGATACAGATGATATTTTCTATCCTAAGTCTATTGGAATTGCCTTGAATTACTACATAGGTGAAAAGACCCACGTCTATCACAATTGATCATCACATAATCTTGTTGTTACTGTGTACATTTCTCTTGATTTTGCTCACTTCACTCAGCATCAGTTTATCTAAGTCTTTCCAAGATTATTTGAAATCAGCCTGCTCATCACATATTTCATCCTTACAGATGCATTAAAGACTTGTACTCATTACTGCCCTTTTAAAGTTACTTAACTTCTTAACAGCTTCTTCATCTTTAAAATAAGGATTATAATAGCATTCACTTCTCAGAATTGTTGTAAGACTCAAATAAGATAATTTTTGTAAAGTACTTTGTAAACCTTAAAGTGCTACATAAATGCTCATTAATACAAGTGCTTGAGAAACATCCATTTAACTATCAAACATCCCCTTAACAGTCTGTCTGGAATCTCACTAGGAATCAATGTCAGATTCACTTAAGTTTGAGTACTAGCTTTTAAGATTCAGAGTTAGAAGAGATTTGAGAAATCATGTAATCCAACTTCTTCTTTTTTTTAAATATATATATATATATATATACACACATATACAATTTAGGTCTAGAGAGTTTGAAAATTTGAACCCCTATCTTCATATCCTAGATCCAATATTTTGGAAAATACTCTTATTGAAAATCAGTACAATATTTTCCTATCTTTAGTCCATTGGTATTGCCTTTCTTCTTCAAATATTTACAAAGATTGCCTATTACCTGAGGGTATAATTTATAAGACTCCAACTCATTGAAGCCAGCTAAATGTTCTTCTCCTACCTTTTATTTTATTTCTTTCAATTCCCTATTTATTATTTTTCTTCATTCAATCTTGAGAATGTCCCTCTTGATAGAGAATATAGAAACAAGATGGGATGTAAGTAGCATTGTCTACTTTTTGTCATTTGTCATCACTTTCTGTTCTATGCAAAGGGTCTTAATATTCCTCTTGCCCTCAGTTTAGCTAAGAATCCCTACATCTCCTTTTTACTTAACCATATTCTGCTTTTTTTTGTTTGAAGCAATCGGGGTAAGTGACTTGTGCAGGGTCACACAGTATATTCTGCCTTTTATCATACCTATTTGTTCATAAGATTTACCCATTACCCTCTCATCAACTACTTAAGGCACAATTGTTATACTCTATCTTTGCATCAGCACTTTGTAATATAGTGCTTTGCACAAAATAGGTACTCAGAAATGCTTGTTGACATGTCTCTATAGAAATAGGAAACATAAGTAGTTCTCCCACTTTTCTTTTTTTAAATATTTTTTGCAAAAATTATCTGTAAAAATTTTAAACATTTTTTTTTTAATTTTGAATTCCAAATTCTCTTTTTTCACTTTTGCTTTATCTCCACCTCATTGGAAAGGCAAACATTTTGATATTTATATATGTGCAATCATACAAAATATTTGCACATTAGTCTTGTTGTGAAAGAAAACACAGACCAAAAATGATAAGTAAATAAAACAAAGAAAAATAAATTTTTAGGAAAAAAGTATGATTTGATCTACATTCAGACTTCAGGTGATAGTTTTTGGTAAATGCTCGTTTATAAGTTATAAGATTATAAAATTGTTTACAAGGCAAACAGGTGGTTGGAATTGGATCTGGAGTCTTGAATTTGACCCTGCCTCAGGCACTGATTAGTTGTGATTCTGGGTAAATCATTTAGCTTAGTTTCAACATCTGCAAAATGGGCAATAATCATAGTACCTGCCTTATAGGATTGTGTGTGAGGATCAAATGAGATGTCATTTTGCTTTGCAATGCTTAAAATCTCATATAGGGGCTAGTGATAATTGTAATGAAAAGCAAACTAGGGGGAAAAGTTATTTTTGAAATTCCTAGTTCTGCTTCCTGTAAACAAAGTTCATTGCCATCCCTATCTAACAAGGCTTTCTCTTTGTCCATTTATTAGAAAAACATCAGGTCCCAAAGTTTTGCATAATAATCCTTTATATGTTTGAAAACTATTAAATCATCTTTCAGACCTTTATAATTACAAGTTTAAAACATCCTTTCCTAGGTAATCTTTGTTATTTTATTCTAAAATCTTTTATGGTCACGGAGTTAATTTCAGTGGACTAGCTTTGTTTAAACTATTATATACTGGGCACTGTACTAAGCATTAGGGATACAAAGAAAGGCAAAAGATTGTCCCAGTTTTTCCTTCTGATCCACCTCCCTTTAAATTTAGGACCTGTAAATTTGTTTTAACACTTTTGGTTTTTTTCCTTATAAAAGAGGGTTTAGTTAAACTCCTATTTTTGAAAGTCCAAAAAAAGGAGTTGTGGTTTTAATTCCGTATTGGACTAGAAAATTTGGCACTAACATATAAACAATCTTCCCTCATCATATCTGCTATTCATTGATGTGGACTTTGTGTCTTGGCTGTGGGACCTCTAGGTCCTATCACTGATTTATACCTGCAGGAAAAAAAAAATCCCAATTTTTTTTCATTATTGTTATTTTCTTATATAAAATCTATTTTATATCTGAATTCCAAAATCTGGATTCAAATCTTTTGGTAGCCAGAAAAGGACCTGCCAATAGGGATTATTTAACAAGTTGAGAATACCTTTTTATTTAAAGACAGAGACATCTTACCAGCTCTATCCATTGATATCTAAAAACCTTCATTGAAGTCAAAATTCTCTGACCTTGGGAAAGTTAGTTTACCCCCTGAATCTCCCTCATTTTTAATCTTTCCTTATTTTTAAAATAATATGTTTGAATAAGATGATGAAAGAAGGTGAAAATTCCTTCTGGCTATAAGACCTATGAGCCTTCTCATCTATACTGAGATTTCTTGCTTAAAACAAATACTCAGGAAGGGTCACAGTGCTTTAAATTCATATTGTTTTAGATGACTAACACCAGAACATTGAATTCAGTTCAGTAATCCTATATTAGGTATCTACTATGATTCAAGACACTGTGTTCACCACTAGAAACAGAAAGACAAAAATGAAATACTTTTTCAAAGCTTTCCTTCTACTAGGGGAAGGGCTAATATGGAGACAGAAAGATGTTATTATATGTACATAACATTATTATGTACATATAAATCAATAAGTACAAAGTTTGTCCAAAATAATAAAAGTAATTTGAACAAGGGGTAAGTGCCTACCTCACAATAGAGGTGGGGATGAAATATAGGACTGATTAGGAGAGATTAGAAATGATAAATGATTTGAAAGTCATCCTTATGGAAATTATCCTTAAAGGTATGAGAGATGATGAAATCACCAAAGAATAGTGTAAAGAGATAGAAAAAGGCCCTAAGCAAAATTTTGATAGAAGCTCACACTTAGAGAGGAAAAAGAGGATGCTTTCACAAAGGAATTGACGAGGAACAATTAGAATAGGTGGTAAACTAAAATAGAACTGTGCCATGAAAATCCAGGACAAAGATAATGTCTAGAAGGAAGGGCTGTGTCCACAGTGTCAGAAACTGGAGAAAAAGAAGACCTGAGAAAAGGGTAGTAATTTAACAAAATATTGAAGAGTATTTTGGAGAGAGCCCTGTCCTTTGAATGATCCAATTAAAAACCAGATCACTAGGAAGTAAGAAGTGAATGGAAGATGAGGAAACAATGACTATAGACTTCCTTATTTAGGAATTTGAGTGTGAAAAAGAGGACGTAATTGACTGACATGGCAGAGTCACGTGAAGGGTTTGGTTTTTTTTAAGGATTGGGCAAACTTGGACATATTTTTGGTATATTAGGGTATAAGTAGAGAATGAAGACTGGATAAAGAAAAGGAATGATTCAAGAGTACTGTTAGAGACAATAAGAAGGGAGGGATCAAAATCATATTTTGGGGAAAGGCATGATTGAACTTGGCAAAGACAAATCTTATTTCTTCCCCTAAGCCTGGAGCACAAGAGGATAGAATCGAGAATGATAAAGAAAAAATGAAGGCAAGTGTTATCTGTCTCAAAGCTTTATTCAATCCTGACTGTCTCCAGAACTGATCTGAGTGTCTCAGTCAGATGAAAGAATATGGGATCACAAATTTCTTTGTAGAAACTTTAGATCAAAAAAAAAAAAAAGAAGGAAAAAAAAAGGGGGGGGAGGGAGGAGAAGAAATCCTGTCCTTTTCTGAATACTTGTAGAAAGAGTAGGGAGATTGAAACCCCAGAAATCCTTTGATTACTAGCTCAGGGACCATAGTCTAGTCATTTAGCCTCTCAACATTCATATACCTCTAAAGATGGGGGTAATAATACCTGCCTATCAGCTCTCAGGGTTCATCACTGGGTTAGAACTCTAGGAAGTCCTTTAGCAGAGGGCTTCTTAAACTTTTTCCATTCTCAACCCCTTTCCATTCAAGAAATTTTTATGTGATCCCAGGTATATAGGTATATAAAATAGGTAAACAATTTAAATATTTACTGATAATAAATCATAATTTCACCATCCCCACATTCAGTTAAAAAGTCCCATTTGGGGTAGGGAACCACAGTTTAAGGAGTAGTGCACATTACAAATGAGAAAACTGAGCCCTAGAGAGGTGAGAGAAGTTACGCCTGAAAAGTTATTCAGTCTATGAGTGTTAAGGCAAGAACATGAACCCAATTTTTCTGACTTCAAAACTAGCAATCTTCCCACTGTATTGTTCTAAGCAGTTGAGAAAAAAAGTAACTGGCCAACTGCAAAGCATTGTGTATTTGTGATTTTTTTATTACTGTGAGAAAAAAATATCCAGTCCATTTTTAAGCAAATTATTCTTTTGTGTTTCCTGATTCAGTTGTTGTTTTTGTGAAATTGTGATAAACCATCTCCCTGGACCAGGTCTCTGAAGAGTGTTTTTACCATGATATTGTTCTAAGCTAGAAGAATTTGCAGAGGGTTAAAAGAACCGTGTGTAAACAGCATAGGATTCTTTTCCATTGGGGTTGTTCAGTATGATTTCGGTACTCGAGAGTAGAATGCAGCCCTGCTTCCTATTTCATTGTGTGATGACTCATACAGAAAAGTATGTTTATCCCAAATTGGCAGGAGTTATGTGTTCAAGGGCAGACAGTGGAGCTAATGGGGAGGCTGGTTATTTATTAATGCATGGTCTCTTCTCTCAGAAACAGTATACTTGTATACTTGTGCTCAGAATGACATTACTAACAGTATAATGGGCTGGTGTCAGCTGCAGAGTACTGCAGGCAACTTTCTGGCTGCCTTTTCAGTGATTAACTGAGGAAATTAATTTTTCTTGTTATGCCTTGAAATTTGCACTATCAGAAAGCTATAGCTAGTTGTAGTATAGTGCAGTTTTAGGTTGTGTAATGGGCCTTAGAGTCAAGGAGACCCCTGTTCAAAACCTGGCTAATTGTGTGGGCTTGGGAAGACATTTAACTTCTCAGCCTCAGCCTCCTCATCTATAAAAGGAGCATCAAAATGGTCCCTACCTTATAGGGTTGTTGTAAGACTCAAATGAGATAATGTTTGTTGAGGGGTTTGCAAACTTTAAAGCGTGATATAAATGTTTGCTATTTTATTTGTGTGTAATACATTATAGACCAAATGAGGATTATTGTGCAAATGATTTCTCACTTCTTTTTTCAAATATCACCTTGCTAATTGTTTGTCGTTCTATATGAGAGCAAACTGGAAGGGAATATGTTAGAAGCAGTGTAAAATTGAGTCTCTCTTGCAAAATAGAAGAGGAAGTCAATGAGTGTTTATAGGGTCAATTAATTGTGCTTTCTATTGTCTTTGTTGAGTCTTCAGTGATGGACAGGCACATGTAATGTTGAGGTTGGAACTCAGAATATATGGATTCAGGTTACATTTCTACCTTATACTAGTTACATGGCCTTAGAAAAAGTCATTTCTTTTCTCTGGAAATCAGTTTTCTCATCTCTCAAATGAGGTGATTACACTTATTTTGTTAATAATAGGGGCAATCGTCCCTTCTAACTCTATTAACTGACTTGACTTTTCAGAAGTTCATTTGAAGTTCTCAGACTCTTTTTCATCTCTAAAATGGAAATAATAATTCATCCTTCCTATTTCAGAATTCTCATGAAATCACAGAGTTGGAAGAGACCTCAGGGATTGCCCACTCAGTAACACAATAAGGTTCAGCATTCAGTATAAGGATCACAAACATTAAGAATTTATATGGAAATGTAAATTATTATTTAAAAGATCAAAGTGCTACAGTGTAGCTAGGTGTTGTAGTGAAGAGAACACTGGGCCTGGGGTTTGGACTCAGAAACTTAACTAGCTGGGGTGACCCTGGACAAATCACTTAACCTTGTGTGCTTCTGTTTCCTCATCTGTAAAATGAGCTGGAAAAGGAAATGGCAAAAGACTCCGGTATCTCTGCCAAGAAAACCCAAGATGGGGTCACAGAGAGTCAGACATGATTGAACAATGACCAAGTGCTACAAGCTCACGAAAGACATGAGTTTTATCTTTTGGCTTACATAGCCGCTCTGCTCCTTTACTTTATGTACTATGTATGTATCTCAGGAAGATAGTATGAGGATTTGAAGACTTTGAATAAAATTGCCACTTATATATATTTAGGATTCACTCAGGAAACTTTTACTGAGCATCTACTATGTGCCAGGTACTGATAGGTCTTGACTTTTAAAAATAAAATAAAATTCCCTGTTCAGGGCTTGAGAAATGTGAAAGAAGGGATGATACCCCATTATCAACCACTATCTAATCCTTTAGCTGTCTGTTATTGGGTCGGGAAGAGAACATATGAAGAAAAAGAGTATGATCTGTGTCTGTTATCTGACAGAGTGAAGTAGGAATAACAATAAAAACTGCTCTCCCAAAATGATGGCATTTGTTCCTTAGCACCCAAATTCATGTCAGAAACAACTGAACTTGCACACTGGCATTTGCTGTTCTTCTGTTTTTTCATGTGCCCCTTCTTTTTTAAATTTTCTTTTGCTGAGGCATTTAGGGTTAAGTGACTTGCCCAGGTGTAGCCTGAAAGTGTCAAGTGTCTGATTTCAGATTTTAACTCAGGTCCTCCTGACTTCAGCACTGGTGCTCCATCCACTGTGCCACCTAGCTGTCCCTGATGTGCCCCTTCTTGTAAGAAATACTTAATCAATGTTCGAATTTATTTGAATTCCAGTTTTTGGTGGGAGAGGAAAGGAATGGAACTGCTGTAAGATGAAGGAAACCTGATCTAGTCTCAAAAAGGATACAGCCCTTCCTCATTCATAGATACTATGTCAACAATCCACTTTTAACATAGTGTCAAAACTTGTTAGTTCTGGGTTTCTGACTACTAAATCACATTCCAGGGGGATCACATTTAGAAATGGCAGTACAGCAAAATGATGAACTTACTTTTTAATAATGTCATGCAGAATATAGGGTACTCATTATAGCATTTGATATCTTTGCCCTGACCAGGAGTATGATGTGAAGAACTAGTATTGACGATACAGTAGAGCACTCTCAGCCACAACTGGATTTACACATTCTGCTCTTATCCTTATCAAGCATCCTGCTTGACTGCTTGAATCCCTAAATTTAAGGTTAAGAATTTTAAAATTCCTAAACAAATCCTCAAAGCTGCCCAACCCTATGAGCTCAGGAGAATAATTCTGGAGCCTTTTCCAGCCCTTTGAAAATTGGATGATTTGAGTGAATCATCATCATCATCATCATTATCAACAAGCATTTATGAAATGCCATTTCTATGTGCCAGGCATTGTTCTAATTGCTGAGGAAGTAAAGGAAGGCAAAACTTGGTCTCCTCCCTCAAAGAGATCACTCAGAGGGAGACAACATGCAAACAACTTGGTCCATACAAGATACCATTTTGCCTCCACCTATCCTTTGTTGGTGTTATCCAGTTGCTTATATAATTGAATTTGTTTTTGAAGTCAAAGAGCTTTCTTCATTTCTAAATTTTCATTTTACATCCTTGGATCTCTTTTTTCCTTACCCTTACTCTGTTCTAAATGCCAAGTGAGTCTGATATGCTAATTATCACTGGCTTGGGGTAAATAGTAGGATCTTGCAGCATCTGCAAGTTTGATAGATATTAGTAAATATTATCAGAAAATTTTAGAAATGTCAGAAATATATATGTGTAAACATATATATATATATATATAAACATATACACATATATTTTTATGCATGTGTGTGATGATTATTAGAGAAGTAGCTATGGTGACAAAGCTCTACACTGTTACAGCTACCATGTAACCTTAGATAAGTGTTTTGTTATCTGGAAAATGGGAATACTAAAATTTGCACTGGCGCTTTCATGGAGGGTATCAAGAGTTTCTCAGAGGAAGAATTCAATATTTGCCCACTACTTTCAGTGTGCTCTACATGGGAAATCACTGTGTATTTACTTGTATGAGCAATGATCAAAGCCCTTTCAGAACCTGGGTTGGGGGGAGGGAGGGAAAATGTATAAAGCTGATATAAGCAGTGAATGAGAAAACTAGAAGGACACAAACCAAGCCAGAAGTGGGGATTAGCATATTTGTCCATCTGGACTATGCTCTCACAAATATGCATGAAACAAAAGAAGAGATTTAATCAATCCTTCTTCATGGCATGACAATTATAGTCTTATCTAGGATTTCCATGTTCTCCTGGTAGGGTTATTGGTGTTCTATCTGGTGATTTTCAAACATATCCCCAGAGGGATTAGAGATGGAGAGCTAGATGGGGCCTTAAAGGTCATCTAATCTAACTCTCTTGTAGGTCATCTAGTCTAAGCCCTTCATTTACAGATGAGTAAATTGGGGTCCAAAGAGAGATTGGGTGACTTGTCTGGCTTATATAAACCTTAACAAGAAACTATTAAATTTCAGTTAGAACCTAGAGGCTCCTATACTCCTTACAATTAAAAAAAAAAAACACCTACCCTTCTACCAAAAATCCTATTTCTTCTTCAATGATATAATTATAATTTACTTTATACAATTACAACATCACAGAACCACCAAACTAAATAGGACTTCAAAGATCATCTATTACAGTCCCCAGCTGTAAAGGTCAGGAAATCAAGAAACAGAATCTCATTTAAAAAAAGATCTCTGAGTTGTATCTGAATTGCTCTCTAGAAAACCATACACAGCCATAACACAAATTCTCCCTACCTTGACTATCACCTTAGGAGTTAGCTCATCAGCAGAGCACCCAACAATGACTGATATAAAGCCAGGACTTCATAGTATTCTAGATAGCTAGGAATATCTCCTTTCCCAAACCCTGAAAATCTACCTAGATCACTTGTCTTTATTTCTACCAATAAACTAATACTGTCCAAAAAAACCAAACCAAAACAAACAAACAAACAAAAAAAAAATAGATGTATAACATCAACACTTACAATTTACTGCCAGCATATATGATAGATAAAATAAAAGGGTCTGCAGTGTATTCAATGATCAGCACATATATTTTGCTCTTTTTGTGCTTGTTATTTTCAAATATTCCATTTGTTTTCTGGGGAGATCTCACCCAGGCTTTTGTTGGTCCTTTCATAGTTTAAGGGACCATTGCCTTCACAAGATCCATAAGAATCCACCTTCACAGAAGCCCAATGAAATTGTTTTTGATGGGTGCTATAACTTAGCTGATACAACTAGAGCTTTTTCCTAAGGCACTGGTTTAGAGGGGACTGACAGCATCTAGATTCAGAAACTGAGACAAGTTTTCTCATACTGTGCTTCAACTTTCCATCCCCACCCTCACTGCAAACCCCCTTTAGCAGTTTCCATAGAAGCAGCTGAAAACGTGTGTCCTGAGATCTTTCTCCCAGTCAACTAAAGGAGACTGTGCTACTGTCCTCTGGATACAACAGTTTCTAGTTACAAGCCCTTACAAATGGAACCTATGCAAACTCATTGCACCTTGAGCAATACAGCTATGGGTGTAGATATTTCAGTTAAGGAATCTTTTTTCTTTTGTCCCTGTGTGGAATGAACATTTCTAATGGACATCAGCCCTGTGTAGCTAAGGGATCATTATTTTTCAGGAAAAAAGTAAGCCTTATTTCCTTTAGTGTGAGAACTAAAAGTAAGCTAAATGTTGAGTAATCAAAGTTCTGTAGGATGGGTCAAGCTAACTTGTTTTTCTCTGTGACCATGGGTCTAAAGGAAGATTTTTTTTTAATGCTTCTGAGACCAGAAAGCAACTATTTTCTTAATGAATAAAGAGGTGGCTTAGTTGAGCTGCAGTTCCTGCCTGTCAGCATTGTGTAGTTCTTAATGGAAACCCAGCGCAGATTTTATTGGGTGTTAAAGCTAAAAATCCTGATTAAACCCTAGCTTTTTGATGCCTCCCTGCTTCCCTCAACCTAGATTAATTCAGTCAGTAATCAGGTTTATTGTTAACCCAGAGAGAAATTTAGTCTTAATTTGAGCCTAGTCAATCCCCACATTTTCACAGTAATTCATTTTGTCCTAGGATCAAGCATTTCAACAAGTCTTTTCACTTTTCCCATTGGTTTGATTTTATCATCATCACATTCCCTTTCATAATTACTTTTTTAGTTACTTGCTTTGGAAAAGATTAAGTAGTTGGATCCATGAAGGTTGGGAATATCCTAAGTGATAAAGGATATCTGAAGATAGTGGCTCTGCACATAGTAGGCACCTAATAAATATTCATTAAATTGAAATTACTCAAAACATATTTATTAAGTCCTATACCCTGAGAATTTTTAAGAAGCTGATTACTGACTGATTAATATATACTTAGTACCCTATGCAAGAAGAGAATATATAGAAAATGTGAACTTTTTGGGCCTAAACCAAATACTATTCCTAACAGATTACTTTGGTATAAGGTATGGGTTCTTAACTATTTTTAATGACTTGGACCCCTTTGATAATTTGATGAAACTTAAAGACTCTTTCTCAGAAAGTATTTGTGAAAACAAAAATTTATAATTAAAGGAAATGCCAACTTTTAGTGAAAATAAAGGTTATTTTTCCCCATCCAAATGATTGGATCTCTTGAAACTTATCCAAAGCAAGGGGTTTATGGACCTTAGATTAAGAAATTCTGGTGGTGTATAAAAACAATTGAGTTTGAAATCAAAAAGTCTAGGTTCAGGTCCTAACTCTTTCCCTTGCTAGCTTTGTGGCTATGGCCAAATCTCATAATCTCTCTGCATCTCAGTTTCCCCGTTCATAAAATTTTGAGAGGGGAGAGAGATAATAATAGTCATTCTTTCCTGGGAGTCCTACTTTCATGCTTCATTGCAACATGGAGATACCTTAAGGCTCTTAAATGCTATGGCAGAGAAACACAGACTCTAGCAAGTTGTACCAAATAATAAGGCGACTGATAGAAATCAAAAAAAGATATCTACTCCTAACTCATGGCTAAAATTCTGCATATGGGTCCAGTAATGAACTGTTCCTTGAGAACTACCTTCAACATGTTTATTCCTATGTTTAGTTTGGACACAGCAGACCATTTAAGAGTTTGCAAGGTGTAGGGAGATTCCAGTTTCTTTTAGTAGAGGAAACTATCCAGATCTATGACTCATAGACCTTTTGAAGTTGGAGAAAGTCTGGCCTACCTGTTTAATACAGTTGTTATAAGGATTTAATGAGATAATATAATAAAGTTCTTTGTCAGTAGTAATAGATATATATGCCAGCTTATCAATAGAACTACTTCTGTTGTGCTTATTTACTTAAAAAAATAATCCTATTGTTTCAAACTTTCTGATGCTGTCATCCTTGTTGGCATTTCCCTGGGATCATTCCTGTTAGAAAACACTCCAACACAAAAAGGGAGCTCAGTCAGATCATTCTCCTCCAAATTCTTCCATTTCTATCTTTTACAAACTCTTTCCCAAGAAAACACAGATGAAATGATTGGAATGAAATTTGTTCAGGCAGATAGATGTTGGTAAAACATCATGCTGTCTAAAAAACCTGTGTTAGTGGGAAGGAACTCATTTAGTATGCTGGGTGTCAGGTCAGAAGAGCTATCTCTTCTCAATCTCTATCAGCCACTTTTTGTGGAATTGTTTCTTCTCATCATTCACTTGTACTTCACTTGGCAGTTAAGAGAAGCCCCTTTAAGACAATTGCATGCAAAACAAGGAAGTTTCATTGGCTGTAGTCTTACAGGCTCTTCGTGGTTTGTCTTTTTACTGTAAAAGCATGAGACCCAAAGAGGAGCTTACACTGTCTATCATACTGGGGATGGGGGGAACTACAGGAAGAGACTATTGCCAAAAGCTAAACAACAGAGCCAGAAAAAAAAAACATATGCTTATGTGGGGCAAATGAGTAATTTAAATTTATTTATTTTAAAACTGTAAACCATACCAAAAAAATGAAGTTACACACCCCAAACTCATCATCACTTCACTTTAAGATTAAAACAAAAATAAAAACAACCACTAATTTTGTGCTTCGTTATTTTGGCAACACATCAATATGGATTTCACTGGAAACTTATCAGTGGGGGGAAAAGATAATTGACTACTTAAAATAGCTGAACTGAATGCAGTCCCACAACTACTATATACAAAGAAGTCATTTAAAGACATAACAAAGCATGTTTATGCAAAGTTTTATGCTTTCAGTACATAGAAAGTTTTGTAATACATATGAAATAATTTGAAATAACCTTTTTGTTATTTTTTAATAGAGGAGATTCTGAGTTCCCGATTTTTCTTGGGCTATATCCAAGATTATTGGTTCACTTTAAGAAGAGAATGATTTGAGTTAATATCAGAGTTCAATAAAACATTTTTATATCCATTTTCCCCCCAAAAGACATTATCCTGCTAAAATAATCCAAATCTTCTTATGACCTATTATTTTTTCTCATGGAATCTCTGCAGATATACTTTATCTAGTTATATACAGGTGCAAGAATTCCAAATGAAATAACATAAAATTTCTCCTCCATGTGATTTGCAAAATCATTCCTCTGCAGTTTTTCCCAAGTCTGCCAAACTTAGGTTTGAAAGAACAGAACAAAAAATAACCACAAGAGCCAGAACTTGAAAGGATTATGCATTATTTATTGACTAATAAACATATTTTATTGTGGCATAAAATAGATATGCTCAAAGGCTGTGGTATTAAGTACGTTGATATCATTTAAATAGTTGTGGGTAAACAACTATAATTCTTCTGCATTGCAGTGAAAATTTTCCCTGCCCTCAGATTTTTTCTTTATTATAGACATACTTTAATGTACAGTGTCCATTTTAGAAAGTCCCAGAGCCTAGTCAAAATACAGATTGATTCCTTTTCTAATTGGTTGAAAGGGTAGCCTATGTACTTTAAGACAGATGGCAGCTGATATTGGCATATAATACCCTTATGAGAGTGGAATTAGTTAACCATAGTCGAAGTAAGGATCTGTCACAGATTTAAACATCCAGAAGACTTGAGAGTTATGTTTATATTTCCAAGTAAAATTAAGAGGTTCTGCAAAGGAAAACTACATCTAGAATTTCTGTAAGTAAACTAAAATAAAATTCCTAATGAGCCCTGGTCTTGCCATTCAGCCTTTTTTTTTTTTTTTTAAATTGTCCTTCTGGGATACCTGTGTTAAAATATTTATGATTGAATGAAGAAAATGTTCACTATTATCTGATTTTAGGGGATATCCCTAGTAATCAGGTACCATTCTTCTCCCCCATCAACTCCCTTGAAATTTAATTAAATTTATCTCTTTTTTTTGCCTCCAGGATTAGAGGTCCTTTAAATTTCCCTGTGATAGTGCAAGATCATAGGACAGGCTTTTTACCTTTATACCATAGTCCATCTCAAACGAGTAGAGGTATATCTTGCTATAGGATTATGAAAAATGAGAAATAATTTTGCAAATGTGTTATTTTAAATTTATCAGTAGAGATTATAATCTAAGATTTTTTAAAATTATAATATTTACTAATTTAAGATGAATTTTAAAGAAAAAGTCAACAAATCTTTTATATAATGTTATATCATAAATATTCATTTTCTTTCATAAATCTGGATTTGTACACCCGGATGATCTCATTCTAGTCCTATCTTTTCTCTCCAATGAACATTTATTAAGTGCCTATCATGTGCAAGGCACTGTATTAGGCACTGAAGAGACAAAAAAAAAAAGACTTCCTCATGGAGTTGTTATTTTATTGAGGGATGAAATTGTTCTCCTGCTGCCTGAAAGGTTAGCACTGTGAGTGATCTTATAGGCAGCAAAGATAGCAGATGTCACTATGCAAAGTCAAGCCCCAATGGGAAATCTAGTACTAATGAGTTGAATATAGCTTTTCTAAATAAAGACAGCATGATTAATGGAAAGGGCACTGAATTTGGAGTCAAAGAATGTGGGTTCTGTCTCATATTTATGATTTCAGACAAGTCACTTTTCTGAGCCTCAGTTTCCTTCTCTATAAAATTGAGGGATTGCACTAAGTGACTAATGAGATTCCTTCCAGGTTCTCTATTATCTTATGATTATTTTTAATGCCCCTCTCTTTTAATTTAGCTTCTTATAAGAGTTTCCCGGCAGCAGTCACTTCCTGTCTCTAAGTCAGGCAAGAGAGTTGTTTCCCAGCATTCAATAAAGACATGGAGTTCTGCCACCAGAACTGACATTGTTAGTATTCATTTACCTCACTCTATTTCCAAACAGCGTTGGTGGTGTTGAGGTCAAACTCAGATTCTAGGATGAACTGAAAAATTAGATCAAGTTTCAGAAAAGATTTTCTCCCTTCAGAAACTAGAAATCTTGAGATTAATGACTGTCATTTTGGTGCTGAGGTGTGCCTTATACAGTTGGGAGGAGGATGCTGATTTTAATCTGTTCCTAAGATTAACTCCAGTAGAATTCAGGTGTGGTGCTGCACAGGAGACTGTTGTCATTTGCTAATGTAGGGAGGAGGTCTGCTTTTGAGTATTTGTGACTCTGACATGTCTTTGTGTTGGAAAGACACCTCTCTTTTTCTTAAGAATTATCTGGACTTGATTCTGGCCCATTTCTGTAATTGGTAAATGAATCAGCTTGAGCCAGACTGACACTATTTTTTGGTTGTTTTGGGGAAACCAGAACACTAGATCTCAAAGAGAATTTAAATTAAGTGTATTAAGGATTGGGACACAATCTTTCCAGTGGGCAAGGTTTTACTTTCAGCAGGGCAAGAGAGAATGAACCCATCAGGATCTCACATCCGATAGGGCTGGATGTGCCAAAGCAGCTTGATCCTTTTACCTAGTAATCCAGCTTACCAATCTGACATTGTATAAGAAAATTAGGTCAGGGAAGCCAATTAAAGAGAAGGCTCATTTTGGGCCACTAATGACAGGGTAGCAGAGTGCAGCCTCAAATAACTACCACTTGCCACAGCAGGAAACAGGCTTTGGGTAAACTGCAAATTAATCACTCCATACATTTATTTAAACTTGAATGTTTCTTCTTTCCCAGCCACAATAACAGGGAAAGTCAAAACATAAAGGAGTGAATGGTAGGTGGGGAAGAGGTACTTTGGATATAAGGAAAACAGCCATTTTCCCCACAAAATCGTGACTGGGGAATGTCTAGTCCAAACTCCTTATTTACAGATGAGAAAACAGGGATAAAGAGGGCTAAGTAACTCACCCACAGTCACATAGGGATGAAAAATATATTGGGTATTCGATAGAGAGCTAGAAGATAGCACAGATGTCATTGCGTCCAACTCCCCCATTTTACAGATGAGGAAACTGAGGCCTAAAGTTGTTTAATGACCAACCCAAGATCACACAAGCACTAAGTAGCAACGTTGGGAAATATATTGGACATTTAACATGAGAGAGGAAACTCCCATCCCCATAGGTTCACAGGGAAATAAAATTCTTAGCTTGAACTAAAAGTAAAGTTTTTTTACTGTACAATAAGTTTATTTTCTTATTGCACATTCAGGTTTTTCCCCCACTCCCTGTTTTTTTTTTTCCTTCTTTTTTCTTTTCGTGTGAAAAACAGGATTCTAATGGTATGCTCTCTCAGAAGTAGCCTGATGGTGTAGATAGGTGTGAAGTCAGGATATCCTGTGTTCAAAATCTAGCACCTGACACTTACTAGCTATGGGACCATGGGCAAGTAATTTAGCCCCTGAGCTTCTATTTCCTCTTGGAGAAAATTAAAACAATAATACTTAGTATCTATTTCATAGGGTGTTTGGAAGACTCCTATTAGAGTATGTATCTAAAGTGCTTTGCAAACTTTAAAACAATGTATGAATCCATTATTATGATTAATATTCTCTTGTTTTAATGAGTCACAATACTTTGGTATGTGTTCTATCACTGGATCCTCAGAGTCCCTTCTTTGCAATGAAATAGAATTTGTTGGGTCCAGAATCAGGAAGTGTTATGTTCAAATTCCGTTTTAGGTAAAGTCATTTAATTTATATTTGCTTTAGTTCCCTCACCTATAAAAATGGGAGTAATGGTAGTATCTACCTTACATGGTGGTTGTGAGGATAAAAGACATTTTGAAAAGCATTTTTCAAACCTTAAGAAATGGCAGTTAATTATTATTTCACATTTTCTGACTCAAAGTCAAACATTCTTTTTTTAGATGTAATAGTAACTCACATGTGTGACCCAGAGGGGTTTACAACATTCTTGTGAAGTGGGTGGTATAAATATTATTATCTTCATTTGACAGCTCTGAAATTCCTGTCCTGAGGCCCCTAGTTGTCTGATAGATGAGTGCCTCACATGGCCTACTATATCAAGCTCACCCTAGCTATGTTTCAATTTACTATAAGCCCATCTTCTTTCTACTCCCATTCTCTTTTCTGGAAGCATAATCAAGACAATACTGCCCTTGCTTTTAGAAAGAGTATAGTAGTCTATTCCCCTTGGCTCCATTTATTATCCTGACAACTTTCCAAAACAAATTAACCCATTTTGGATACCTCCTCTCTATTATATATGTTGTCTTCTTTTATTAGGTTGTAAGCTTCTTGAAGACGAAGACAGCCTTTCTTCTCATTAATTATATCTCCAGCACTTAGCACTATTCCTGGCATGTGATAGTAGGTGCTTAATAAATGTTTATTAGGTTGTATATTTGTAATCTCAGAACTTAATATAACTCTGGACACTTAATGAATTTTTTTTTTATTCATTCATTTATACATGTGAGAAGCAGCATTATTTCCTGGATGGAGCTTCATGCTGCTGTCATTAAAGTCATATATAGACTCTAATATATTTAACATGTATTGGTCATCCTGCCATCTAGGGGAGGGAGTGGGGGAAAGGAGGGGAAAATTTAGAACAAAAGGTTTGGCAATTGTCAATGCTGAAAAATTATCCATGCATATAACTTGTAAACAAAAAGCTATTTAAAAAATACTTGAAAGGAAAAAAATAAATAAAGTCATATATAGGCTTTGTGACTGGGCAAGGTCAGTTTGTGACTGGGCAAGGTCAGTTTCTCACTGCTCAAGGCAATTGGCTAAACCTGCAAGTTGCAGAGAATGTGCCAATCTGCCTTAATAGAGAGACTTTGCTCACTGATGGTTTCTTATAATGATGAGCTCACCAGTCACTATCCTTATCTTATCTATTTTCATATGAACATTTATCTGGGATTTTTCTTTTAAAATATTCTCTTTGTACCTATTTTGTTCATTCTTTTATACATTCTTGTGATTTCTTAAATGGAATAAAGTAAAATTCTCAAAGCTAGTATTTGTTTAATTTTTGTCTCTGTATCTCTAATATCTAGAATATAGGAAGTATTTACTGTTGGGTTATTTTTCAATTAAGAATCAACACATTTATTGAACAACTATCATTATGTGCCAGGTATTGTCCAAAGGGCTTGGATTACTAGGACAAAAGCAATGTCGCTACTTGTTTCAGAGAACTTACAGTAAGGGTGGGGGAGTATACATATGCTAAATGTAAACAAAATTAATAGGACATAATTTAGAGAGAAATGAAGAGGCTGTCAGCCAGCCTTTGTCAAACACCTACTATGTGCCAGGCATTGTGCTAAGTGCTTTTCAAAGATAATCTTAATTTGATTTTAACAACAACTGTGTGAGGGAAGTGCTATTATTCCCATTTTATGTTTGAGGAAACTAAAACAATGGTCAAATGAATAGGCCAGGATCCCACAGGTAATGTCTAGTCTGAAGCCAAATTTGAAATCTGGTTTTCCTGACTCTGGGCCTAGTACTCTACCCACCATGTCTCACCTCGCTTCGGAGAAAAGGTTTTATGCAAAAGGAGAGTTGAGTTCTGAAGGAGACTGCTAAGGGGCATTCTAAAGGGCAGAAGTAAGGAAGGAGAACATCTCAGGTATGGGAGACAGTCAGTGCAAAGTCAAAAGTGAAGGAATCTCAAGCAGGCCAGTGTGGCTGAAGGGGATGGTGGGGGAGTAATGGGTGGGAAGACAGGAAAGGTAGGAAGGGACTGGGTTGTGAAGAGCTTCAGTGCCTTAGACAGTTCAGTCACTTGCCGAAAGCCAAACAACTGATTAGGAAAGGAGCGCAGGCCTCCTGATTTCAAAGCCTTGGTTCTTGATGTCCCACAGCTGATACTTATAGGACAATACCTCGGGATGCTGAAGGGAGTGTTAGGGAGCTTCTTGGCTCTACTCTCATGTTTCCCAGCATATTATTGTCTTTGACGTGTGCTTTCCTTAACAGAAAACACGGAAACCCAGAATAATTTCCTAGTGTATATATATATAAATTTTTAAAGCATTTCCCATCTGGTTACTTACTAAAGCAGCAGGTGTTAACAAAGGAAATCTGAAGCAGCAGGGTGTCCCAGCTGCTGGAAGAGCTTTTGAGCTTGGGCTTTTCATTAGTGGAGGGTGGAAGCTCCAAACTGTTCCACTTACTGGATGCCCAGGTGTTTGCTGAGCACCTACTATGTGCTCAGTGTGCAGTATAACAGATAGCCACTGTCCTTAATATATGTCCTATAAATGTATTGAGAGGAACCAAGCATATGGAACAGAAATGTATACAAGACAATATAAACTTAAGTAGTCTGGGCCATATATGCTGGACAGGTTTAGAGAAAAGCAAGAGATTGTTGGGGACCAGATAATGAAGGCATGTTAGAAATGGAAGGAGCTTCAGTCACCTCATTTTACAGGAGGAAACTGAAGCCCCCAAAGTACTAGTTTGTTATTTCCTTCTCCAGCTCATTTTACAAATAAGGAAACTGAGGCAGACAGAGTCACATACATAATGTCTGAGATCAGATTTGAACTCAGAAAGATGAGTCTTCCTGACTCCAGACCCAGCCTTCTGTCCACTATGTCTGTAAGTACTATATGTGTGTCGGTTATTATTATTATGTTGAAGGAACTGGGGATGTTTAGTATGGAGAAGAGAAGATCCAGGGGAAGAGAATAGGTCTCTTCAAATTGAAACATTGTCACATGGAAAAGAGATAAGATTTATTCCATGTGGTCCCAAAGTACAGAACCAGGAACAATGGGTATAAATTGTAAAGATGCCAGGTTAGGTTCAATGTCAGAAAACAATTCCTCCTACTTAGAGCTGTCCAGTAGTAGAATGGGCTGTCGAGAGATAGCAGGCTAATCCTTCTTGGGGTGGATGACCACTTGTCAGGTATATTAAAGAGGGGATTTATTTCAGATGTGGCCGGGACTATAACTAGCCCAAGATCACAGGGTTTTTTGGTTGGCTTTCTTGATACTGGAGCCATGTTCCTTTAGGAGAAAACAGGACTTAAGCAGGATCGCAAAGACTAGGGGTGGGGAATGGGAAGGAATCCCTTTAAGGGGAATCACAGGAGCAAAGGCACAGATACAGAAATGAGCAAAGAGAAAAGGACAACATGCATGTTGCCCATGGGTGAAAGATAAAATTTTCAAGGTAGACATACGCCCATTATGGAGGACCATGAAGGGCAGAAGAGGCATTAAGGTGGGATGGGTTCAGAAATATGAGGTTGTTTATGGTTTCTAAACAGGAGGATGCAAGTGGTGACTTAGGAAGTTTACTTTAGTAGTGATGTGAAATAGCCTACGTGATGATAATACTGTTCCCACAATAGGTCTAGCTGGGAGGATAGTGTAATCACTGGTTATTTCCATCGTATAGACGAGGTAACTAATGTTCAGAGAACTTAAATGATGTATTTAGGAGCACAGAGCTCGTGTCAGAATCAGAACTGGTATAACATTGAACTGAATTTCTATTATATTTAATATAGGATGAATAACTACAATGGGATAGCTACCATTTATAGAACACCTTTGAGTTTATAAAGCTCTTTACATATATTACTTCATTTGATCTTTGCAACATTCTTATGAGGTAGATGCCCTTATTATTCCCATTTTACAGATGAAGAAGTAAGTATCTCAGGCTGGATTTGAACTCAGAACCTCCTGACTCCAGGTCCTGTTCTCCATCTACTGTACCACCTAGCCAAGGTAGAAGTTATTGCATTATTCTAGTTGAGAAGGTCTAGATCAGGGTGGAAGTGCTAGTGGAAATGAGCATGAAGGATTATATAAATACATTCGTACTACCTGACAACAGGTGGCTGTGATGAAAGTGCTATAGAGATACCCCTGATAATTCTCCTGTCACCTGAGGATTGGGGTTATTTCAAATAATTAAAGCAAGTTGAATGGTTTGTAAACTGCCTGTCCCACTTTGGAAACTTGTTCAGAATGTGCTCTCTGAGCAACTCCCCCTTTCTAAGGCAGCTCAATAGTCCAGTGGATGGAGGAAGGAAGGCCTGAATGACACTGACTTAGGGACACATCATTAGTGTAACAAGTCACTTAGCTTCTTTCGGCCTCATTTTCCTCATCTGTAAAATGGGTGTAGGATTGTTATGAGGAGCAAATGGGATAATATGTAGAAAGTGTTTTGCAAACCTTAAGTCAGTGGTTCTCAAACTTTGCTTTCAGTATCTTTATCCTATTAAAAATTATTGAGGATCTCTCCAAAGCGGTTCTGTTTATCTGGATTATATTTATAGACATTTACCATATTGGAAATAAAAACTATTTTTGAATTTGTAGACCTTCTAAAAGGCTTTCAGAGATCCCCAGGATTCTCTAGACCACACTTTGAGAACCACTGTTTTAAGTAGATATATGTGTGAGAGAGAGAGATATAACCCATATAAGTATATTTGTTGTTGTTCAGTTGCTCAGTCATGTCAGACTCTTTGTGATCCTATGAACTATATTGTCCATAGCTTTGTTTTGTTTTGTTTTTTAGTAAAGATACTGGAGAAGTTTGCCATTTCCTTCTCCAGTGCATTAAGGGAAACTGGAATTAAGTGATATTTCCAGGATCACACAGCTATTAAATGTCTGAGGCCGGATTTGAACTCTGATATTCCTGTCCAAGCACTTTATCCACTACAACTCTGTGTGTGTGTGTGTGTATGTGTGCTCGTTATTGTTATTGAACAAGCCTGCACACTCACATATGTCACTTATTGTTACTGGGCAAGCCTGCATGCACACACACCTGTATGGATATATGTGTGTGTGTGTGTGTGTGTGTGTGTGTGTGTATTCACATGCGCTAATTATTGTTATTAGGTAAGTTCCAAGGCTGCCCCCCACCCCACTCCCAGCAGAGGCAGGTGTATCTACTCCTTCCTTAACTTCCCCCTCAGGCTTTGGAATCTACCCCTCCCCTCCCTGCTGTGCATTAAACCTCCAGTGCACCCTGATTCTGAAATGAAAGATGACCGTGATGTTCCTGAGCTGGCAAAGTTCTGTGTGGTCGAGATGGGCTGGCGAGCCACAAATACAAAGTGTTTTCTTGATGTTTTTTCAGGTTCTCTCATAGATCAAGCTTCAAAACTGTTTTTGAAGGCTGTTGACTTCTTTCATTAATGATGTCTGTGGCCTTTTAGCTTAACTCGCTTAACTACTTTTAGCTTAACCTTACTCTTCCAGGTCAGTGCTATGTGACACAACACAGGATTGCCACAGATTGAGCTGATCTTTAGCAGGAGATAGCGTAATTCTTTAATTAGCCATGTTATGACAGGTTCAAAAAATGCTCAGAGCACCTTTCCAAGACTTGGAATTTTGCAGTGGCAGGCTAATTTTGACTTTGGGGTTCTTCTGTTAATCTGGCATATTTTTTTTCTTACTTAGAGATCACCTCAATGACATTTTGATTTTTAACCGATCTCATAGATGATTCTTTTTTATTTGTTTTATTAAATTTATTTATTAGTTTTGATATTTGCTTTTATAAGATTTTGATTTACATTTTTTTTTCTCCCTCCTTCCCTCACCTCCCCAAGATGGCAATCAATCTGATATAGATTATACATGTATAATCCTATTAAATATATTTTCATATTAGTCATGTTGTAAAAGAAGAATCAGAACAAAGGGGAAAAACCATGAGAAAGAAAACAACCACCAAGAAAGTGAAAGTAGTATGTTTCAGTCTGCATTCATTCCTCTATAGTTCTTTTTCTGGATGTGGATAGAATTTCCTATTGTGAGTCTTTAGAATGGTCTTAGATCATTGTATTGCTTAATAAAGCAAAGTCTATCAAAGTTGAACATCTGTGTTAGATGATTCTTATTTTAGGGGAAAAATACTAAAAATGGGGGGGGGGTGTATGCATCAAATCAGGCCTATAATAGATGGAGGAAAGGCTAATATAATTCTTTAGACTACTCTGAAAGATGAAGTAATGACTAAGGAAAACCTCCCAATAGAGCCATTTGGGGCTTAGTTAATACCATGGCTATTCCCAAAGCCAGACTAACTGGGTCAGCATATCTCAAGTTGTAGCATCAGATCAGAGAAAAGCACGTTTGGGCAACTGTTGTATAACCACTTCCATGAGCTTCCAATGGAATTTCCTTCTTTGGCAATCTTTCTTTAGAAAAATTAAGTCTCATTGACCTAGAAAAAGTGAAGTTGGGATACTTCCTGAATTCAAAAAGATGGTCTCTCTCAGCTTTTAATTCTGTAACTCTTTAATTAAAAAAAAATCTCTTTTTTTTGATGAACTAATTTTTAAATTATCAACCATTGAACAATACCACCTTTCTCTACCTCAAACCCTCTTCCTGTATCAGAGAAAAAACATTAAGCAAAACTGAACATCATATGTACCTTTTGATTTCCAATAGTGCCCTTACACAAGGGGAAGGAGGAAGAGAAGATTCTTTTCTTTTAAATAGTTCCTTCTTTATCAATAATTATTTGCATTCTACCTAGGGACCTTTTGAGGGCAACTCCCCCCACCACAAAAAACAACCAAGGAAATATGATATACCATCTGCTCATCTCTATTCCTGTATCATTGGTGGACATTTGAATTGGAAAAAAAAAAAAAAAAAAGGTCACCCCTGAGCCTGGAAACCTTTGCTGTGTAATGTATATTTCCAAAGGGAAAAGTTGGCTGGCTTCTGTGGGTAGAATATATTTGCTGATCCCAGCGCTGACCTTGGAAACTGGTGCCAGCTTTGGTACTGGCACCTTCACTCAGACAGAGTGAAATGCCTAGGGAAAATGCTATTTGTCTTTTCCTGTCACTGTTCAGCCTTACTTGTTTTCTTAACCATAAAAATTCTAGCTAAAAGTGAAATAGAGACTCCTGTGCAAAGAAGTTTCTTTGCAAAACCTGATTTCTCCAATTTCATGAGGCTCAGTTAGGAGACCTGTGGTACATGCTTTGGTATAGTCACCTATAAGGATGTAGTAAGAGGTTCTTAAATTTAGTTTATGTGTCATGGACCCCTTTGAAAGTCTGGCAAAGGCTCTGGAGCCATTCTTAGACTCATATACTTAGATTTCAGGTAAAGGAGTAAAAATAAAGATATGCTTTTTCCTTCATGTCCCCAGACACCCTGAAATCTAGGATCCAGATTGAGATCTTTTTACATGAATCTTCTAACTCTTTTGTCCAAATTCTCTGTTTGTTTATTTATATTAATTATATTCCATTGTTCTTAGCAGTCATACAAAAATCACTAGCATTTAGCACATCTGGCATATTGTAGGCATTTAATCAGTTTGTTGACTTGCCTTGGGAAAAAAGAGGTAAAAGATATATAAAACTTTTATTTAAAATGCTTCCACACATTAACCTATCACTGAATTTTTTGAGTGATTCCAAAATTTCAGATGTTTCACTGAAAATTAGGAACAGAAATGCTAGGATAAAAGACTTCAAAGACAACAAATATTTATTGAGTATCATTTATACTTAGATCCCTATGGAATGTGTTGCAGGAGACTGAGAGAGTGAGACAGCATCCCTGCCCTCCAGAGCCTGACAGTCTAGCTAGGGAAATTAAGACTGGTATACCAAAAACTTTAGTTCGCGGCAAATAGTGATAAATGTCATATAAAGTAGTATATGATTGTGATGGAATACCGTTATGGTGTAAAAAAATGATGAGCTCAATGATCTTAGAAAAACATGGAAAGACTTGCATGAAATATTGAAGAGCGAAATTAGTAGAACCAAGAAAAAAATTGTATAAAGTAACAATATTGTTTTAAGAACAACTTTGAGTGATTAAATCATATTGACTCATATAAATATAAATATAAACATTAACCATAAAGGGTCTATGAAGATGTGATCTGCATCCAGAGAAAGAACTGATAACTAATTTTACCTATATATAGAGATATATAGATGGTTATAGATTTGCATATATTTCTATTTGTGTCTAATAATTGCTGTCTCTGGGGGTTGGGGATTGCACATGGAAGAAAAGCAAGAAATTTACTTGATAACTATTACAAATTTTAAAACAATAGTAAGTTGTACATATCCAACATATAAAGGACTGCTTGCCATCTAGGGGAGGGGGTGGAGGGAGGGAGGGGGAAAAAAAATCGGAACAGAAACGAGTGTCAATATAATGTAATTATTAAATAAAAAATTTAAAAAAAAAAACAATAGTAAGTTGTACAAAATAGATTTGCAATTTTGTGGGCAATCATCTTTTTTATCATACTATGAAGGTGGAAAAAATAAATTAAAATAATTTTTTAAAAAGAAAAAAAATAAAGTGTTTAAAGTACTTTTCAGAGGAAGGAAATTGCAAAGCTTTTTGGTAGTATCAGAGAAGGCTTCATGAAGGAGGCCACATTTTGAACTGAGTTTTGAAGGAAAGAAAGACGGCTAGGTAATACCTTGTTTTTTACTAGAGAAAATTGAGTAGAGATGAGGAGGTCAAGCATTACAGGCATACAGTATAGGTTGACCAAAGATACAACAATTAGAGTGGATGGAGGATTGAGGAACAGTGAAGAATCATTCCCAGTTTGACTAGAACTAATAAGAGATTTGGAAAAATAGGTTAAGGCCACTATGTGGAAATACAATTGCTGTTTTCTTCATAATTTTCTAATCATAGGACAAGGTAAGAATTTATTCAATCATTTTTCAGTCATGTCCAACTCTTTATGATTCCATTTAAGGTTTTCTTGGCAAAGATATTGGAGTTCTTTGTTTTTTCCTCTCCAACTCATTTTATAGATGAGGCAATTGAAGCCATACAGAGTTGAATTTGTCCAAGGTCATACAACTACTTAAGTGCCTGAGGTCAGATTTGAACTCATGAAGAGGAGTCCTGATTCCAAGCACAGTGCTCTGTTCTTTGTGCTAGTTAGCTGCCCAGGGGAACTGGCCATAATAAAGCATAATAAAGGTATCAGGCATTTTCCAACACTAAAGGCAATTCTTTTCAAGAAAGACTATTTCTTAATAGTTATTTTTAAAAGTTATTTGTACCCAGATGCCTTCTACTATATTTCTTCCTTCTCTTCTGTAGAAGATAATGAGTTTTTCTCATTGCCAAGGCAAATCCTCTATATGCACAAATGATCCCATTCCATCCCATCTTCTCCATCAGTTTGCCCATCACTAACATCCCATCACTAGCATCCCTAATCTCCCACTTATCTTCAGTCTTTCCCTCTCTACTGGCTTTTCCCCTACTACCTACAAATATGTCTGTGTCTCTGTCATTCTCAAAGAACCCTCACTTGATCCATCTGTCCCAACTAGCTATCATCTCATCTCTCTCTTCTTTGTGGCTAAATTGAGACGGCAATTTGTTACAAGAGCCCTCACTTCCCTTCTTATTCTCTTCTTAATTTTATATTCTGTCTTCCTACCAACTCTCTCCAAATGCTTTCTTAATCAACAAATCTAATGGCCTTTTCTCAGTCAGCATTCTTCTTGACCCTTCTCAGCCTTGTTGATCACGCTCTTCTTGATATTCTTCTCTCTCTAAGTTTTCTTGACACTGCTCTCCTTCTGGTTCTTCTTCTTTCTCTCTGATTACTATTTCTCAGTCTTCTTTGTGAGATCTTCATCCAGGTCACACCCACTAATGGTAGTTGTTCACAGAGTTCTGTCATGGGCTCTCTTATCTTTTTCCTCTATACTATTACATTTGATAATCTCATTCAGCTTCCATATATTAATTCAGTTATCATCTCTATAAAGATGATTCTCAGATCTATTTTTCTAGGTCTAAGCCTTTTGGATCTCCAGTCTCATCTTTCCAATTGCCTTTTAGATATTTCAAACTAGATGTCCTATAGACATCTTAAACTTAACATATCCAAAACTAAACTATTATCTCCCCCACTTTCCTCCTCTTCCTAAGTGTCATCCTCAACTCTTTACTCTCTCTCTCTCACATGCCCTATTTAATTTCTTTCCAAAGGCACATGCCTTCTTCTCTCCTCGATTACCTCCTCTATTACCTCCACTCCGAACTCTTACACCTTCACATTTCAGTTATTGCAAACTGCTGATTGGTCTCTCTGCCACTAGTCTCCCCAACTCTAGTCCATCCTCCCCAAGCTTCAAATGAATCTGACCATATTATACATACACCACTCCCTCCACTCTGTAAACTTCAGTGACTCCCTAGCACCTCCAGGATCAAATCTAAAATACTCTGTTTGGCATTCAGAACTCTTCAGGAGTTGTTCTCTTCCCACTTTCTAATCTTCTTACATATTATACCCTCCAGGTACTCAGAAATCTCATGGTAATGTCCTTCTTGCTAATCCTTGAATAAATATTCCATCTCTGCTTCTGACTTCCTTGTATTCCTTCAAGCTCCAGCTAAAATCCCATCTTCTAAGGAAAACTTTTCCTGATCCCCTATAATTTTAGTGTCTTCTCTTTGTTAATTATTTATTTCCTTTTTATTCTGTATATGGCTTGTTTGTAAAAGGTCATTTTATGTTTCCCATCCCATTAGACCATTAGCACCATAAGTACCAGGAATTATTTTTTGCCTTTCTTTCTATCACTAGAGCTTAGTACAGTGCCTGGCATATATATAGCAGGTACTATATTAATGTTTATTGACTGACTCACTGGCAGGAGAATTCCTGTTTGACGTTAGACTGTCTTGCTTTCAAAGTCACTGGTTGTTCAAGGATCCTTTTTGAAAGCCACAACTTTATGACCTTAGATAATGCTGACTCCAGAAGCAAATACAAGTTTCTTAGGGAGCTCCCAGGGGAGTTAGATAGGGAAATTCTTGTTGAGTTAACAAGTTAATGGTGAGACAGGGCAAGTTCATAGTCCCAGGTAGAGTGTGCATATCAGGTGTTCAAACTGATAGCTACACCTGATCTTACTAACAAAAAATGTTTCTCTGTGCTTAGCCAAATACTAATGGGATCTTTGGACTGACTTGTTTAAAATCTTTTACTGGGGGGGGAGGGAGGGGAAAAGAACACTGCCAGTTTGAAAAAGAAACAGTGAGTAATTATATTTGTGAAGCTGTAACACTTCTTGCTGAGAGGTACTTTCTAAGTACAAAGTGGAACATTTTTAAAAAGTCAGAAGTCAGAAAAGCTCCTTTCTCACTAGGAGTCCAGGACTTCAAGTTCTGTGTTCCTTTGCCTGTTTGGGATAATTACAATAGGCCAAGCCAAGTCCATGCAACCAGAAAAAAATTACCAGTTTTCTTGAAGAGTGTGTGTGTGTGTGTGTGTGTGTGTGTGTGTAGGAAGAAAAACAGATCTATTGGAGAGACATAATTTTGAGAATGACTTACCATTTTAATAGGGTGGGAACTTTTCACCAACCAAAAAACCATCACAGAATTTTAGAAATGAAAAGGCATATCCATTATTTGCTTCAAACTGGGATTGGTTCTTTCCAGTTGCTCAATCTTCCGTCCACTCTGAACTCTGTACTTTTGATCAGCCTATTCCCTCTATCTAGAATGCTTGCCCCCCAACCCATTTTCTCTGTTTAAAAGATAAGCTACTATTCATCCTTCCTTCCTTCACTACCCAATTCAAAATATGGCTTTCTTCATGAAGTCTTCCCTGATTCTATTAGCAAACTATATTTAATCTTCTTCCTCCAAATACCTAAAGTATTTTATACTGAACAGAAGAGGAAAAAGCAGAATGTATTCCTTCACTCAAGGGGCATTGGGTTGATTCATGTTCAGTGCTACTGTGTGACAAAAAGCATTGTATGATAAAGAAAGCTTAGTTAGACAGCTCACTCATACATAGGATTTTTCAGAATATAAAGTGCTTTTCTCATAGTAGCCTCCTGATGACGTTACCACAAACATTACCATCTACTGTATAGATGAGGAAGCTGAACGTTACTGAGGAGAAGGGTGCTTGCCCAAGGTTGTACAGTTAGTAGATGGCAAAGCTGGTGCCCTTTGTACCATTACATGCTGCCAGTGGAGGGAAAGACATAGGAACTGATGCCAGAGAACCTGGATTCTTTACCTTTGCCCCTTACTAATTGTGTGACTTTGAGCAAATGCTTCCAACCTTCTGCACATGTTTCCTCAACTGTAAAAGAGAGAAAGCAATTCTTTCACTGCTGTGCTCATCATGGTATGATGAGGAAAGGACTTTGTGATGTCATTTATGATTTCTTTCTCTCTCCATTCTCTCCCCTCCACTCCAACTATTGACCTCTCTGGCTTCCTTTAATTAAGCCCTTACTAAAGTCCTATCTTTTCTACGAGACCTTCCCTTTCCTTTCCTAATTCCAGTACCTTCCCTCCATTAACTAGAAATTATCTTGTACATCGATTACTTTGCATATATTTGTATATATGTTGTCTGTCTCAGTAGATCGGAAGCTCCTTGAGGGTAGAGGCTGTCTTTTTGTATCTTTAGCACTCAGTACAGTGCTGGGCACATAGTAGGTGCTTAATAAATGTCTGTTCATTGATTAATTAAGTGCTGGAGAAATTCAGAGAGGGGGAAGAGTGAGAGCTGAATGTAAATCAGGGAAGTTTTCATAGAAAAATAGTTATGGTGCCTATTGTGTGTGTGTGTGTGTGTGTGTGTGTGTATTTGTGTGAGACCTACATTCAAATACTGGTTTACTACTTCTGGGACCTTGGATAAAGGTCCTCCCTGGACCTTAGTTTCCCCAAATGTATAGTCAAGGGTTTGGACAAGATGGCATCTTAAGACACCTTCCAACTCTAAAACTAAGACCCATGCAATGATTTTATCTTATCCTATGATTTGAACCCATTTCTTTCTTGCTCCTAAGTCAACTTACTCTCTATTTTACCCTACTTCTTTTTTTTTCTCTTACTTTAAAAATGTATTTATTAGCTTAACATTTACTTTTATAATATTTTATTGTATAATATAAATCTCCTCCACCTCCTCAAGATAGCAATCAATCTAATCATCTAATTCTACTTCTTTATCTATAAAATGGAATTAATAAAGCTATTTACTTATCTCATAGAACTTGGGAAGAAAGCTCTGTGAGAAGAAAGTACTTTGCTTACCTCAGAGCACCATAATTGTGAACCAGTTTTATTGCCAAAATCACAAATTCTTACACATAAAATAGAGAATAAGCAAAGGTATAACTACAGCACCTACATTGCAGATTTGTTGAAGACCAAGTGAGAAAATGTAAGCAAAGTCTTTTATAAACTTTATTATGTTCTATCATTCTAATAATAATTGACAGCAATATCTGGGAGCCCCAGTGACACCTATTAGCACCAGCACTTTACTTGTGTGTTGAATGGATCTTGTTTTTGTTTTTCAGTGGCCCACCCTCAGGACCCTCATCACCCATCAGAGAAGCCTGTCATCCAGTGCTACAAGTGTGGAGAACCATGCAAAGGTGAAGTGCTCCGGGTTCAAGCCAGGCATTTCCATATCAAATGCTTCACCTGCAAAGGTATTGTGCCCATGTGCTTCTTGGCTTGAAGTTTGAGAGTCATTATAAGGTTATAGGATATTAGGGTAGGAAAGGGACCTGTAGAAGCCACTTCATTCAACATTCTCCTTTTACAAAGAAAGAAAATGAGACCCAGAACAGGGAAAGAACTTGTGGTCATACTCTCACACTAGAACTCAAGTTCTCAGCTCTGTCTGATTCCCCCCCCCCCAACGCACCCACCCAGAAACCATATTGCCTGTTTTTTTGCAATCTGCCTCAGAGGTGGAGTGAATTTTAAATTTTACCCTAGAATGATAACTGTTAACTTAATTTTTTTAGTTTAAGCAATGTTCTCGTCACATCACAATCTGACCAAGGCCCTATTTTTTTTTTTTCTTGGACATGATTGTCTGGTAAAGCCACCAACATGAGGATTGGGATATACAAGCTTAACCTGTTCTGAGGAGGATGGTTGTACCCTGCCTCATTTTCCCTTGCTTTGTAGAATGCAGAAAATGACTATATATGCAAACCTATCCTCATTATTTAAAAAAAAAAAGTAGGCAATGTTTTAGAAGTGAGATTCAAGTTCTTACTTGATAGTTGATACTTATTAAAGTTAATTCTTACTAAAATCTTCTTTCAAAATGAATATATCCCTTGAGAGTTTTAAGCCTAAAATCAGTCACATACTTGAGTGGAAAATTCCTTATTCAGAGGGATGCCAATTTCCTGTTTGGAAGCATAAGAATTTGGTTTTGTAGGGACAAAGGAAGCTATTTCTGAAGCTCTAAGTATTTACAGGAGGACCTTATGAGAATGCTGGATGTTTCAAGTATGGTAGTTAAAAGTTTCAGAAAAGGGAGGGTACCAGATGTGAACTTTTCCTCAGGTCCTAGCAACTAAGCTTATTAGAATAAGAAATCATTTCTTATTCAACCTTTTTTTATAACTAATCACCCATTTTCTTATCTGAAACTAGGAAGGTGTTGGAATCAGTGATTTTTTTTTCAGGGCCTTTCTGGTTCTAAATTAGGATCTAATTCTGGAACCTGACTGAAATTCTAGCATTGAGGTACAATGAACCTTTGGCTGGTAAAATTCTTGAAAAAATGCCATGATATCTTATGTTGTATGTCTGTTCAAAATGGGCTTTTCTCAAGTTCTAAAACATTCTTCTTTGGGGAGGAAACATGGTACAAGGGAAAGGGCCCTAATTGATATGAGGCTCCATGCTTAAATCCCATTTATATTGCTTATTACCTCTGTGATTTTGGGCAAGTACTTGCCCTGAATTCTCTTTTCTCATATATAAAATGAGGGGATTGTTGTTAATGACCTCTGCAGTCATTCTTCTAGCTCCTATTCTAATCCTATTATCCCAAGTGAGATTTGGCAACCAAATCTGAAAACAGAAAAATTGCAGGATCCTTACTTGATAGGCAGGAAAAAGGGTTCTTAAGTGATTTAGATCCACACTTATTGATCTTAAACAAATCATTATATAAGCAAAACTTAGGTGATCTTAAGAAAATCATTTCCCCTTGACAAGCTTATAATATGGGGACTTGAAACATTGATATTCCTGGATTGTCGTGTAACACACAAAAGTGTTTTAAAAACCTTTAATTGCTTAATGTATTAAATATATTATGATTTGTTGTTGTTGAGTCATTTTTTAGTTATACTAACTCTTTGTAACCAATCTTGGGATTTTCTTGGCAAAGATACTGAAGTGATTTGCCATTTCTTTTTCTAACTCATTTTACAAATTAGGAAACTGAGACAAAGAGGATTAAATAATTTACCCAGGGTCACAGCTAGTATGTGTCTGAGGCCAGATTATCATTATTTAGATTTATTTTTACATATTCAGATATTATCATTACTATATATATATATATATATATATGTATATATACACACACACATACTGTTACATAATACTCTATGTAATATACAGGCTATAGTGCAATATTTATAATATAAAGCCAGCCCAGAAGTAACAGAGCCACTTGAAAAAAGGAATGAAGGAGAGTAAAAAGAAACAAGCCCTATTACATGCCGGGCATTATGCTAAGTGCTAAGTGCTTTATCTCATTTGATCCTACCTGGGAGATAGTTGCTATTACTATCCCCAGTTTAGTTGAAAAAACTAAAGCAGACAGAAATTGATTTAAAGATTCACACAGCTGGGAAGTATCAGAGCCACATTTGAATTGAAAATCTGTCCTCCTGACTTCAGATTCAACTCTTTCTCCATGGTTCCACCCAGCTGATTGCACAGTAATACATGAGAGGGGTCATTGGTGAAAAGATTTCTTATTACATTCAGTCCAGATTACAGAATTTTAGAAAGATGATGGTGTTCAATCATGTCCAACTCTTTATAACCTGATGGACCATAGCACCCCAATAACATCCATGGGGTGTTCTTGGTAAACATACTGAAAGTGTTGTTTCCTTCTCCAGTGGATTAAGGTGAACACAAGTTAAGTGAGTTGCCTAGTCTGAATGTCTGAAGCCAAATTGGAACCAGGTCTTTCTGACTACAGACCCAGTGCTGTATCCACTGAGCCACCAAGCTGACTCCAATTTTAGAAATGCATTTAATAATAACAGCACCCCACACGTATATAGTTCGGTACTTTACAAAGTATTTTGTATATGCAATATCCTTATTTACTACCTCTGAGGTAAGTGTTAGTGTTATCTCTATTCAGATGCCTTGCCCTGAGTCACATAAGTAATCTGGGACAGGATTTAAAGCTGAGTATTTCTGACTCAGTCTACCAATGCTATACACAAATAGAAATATTGGCCACTAATCCATATATAGAGATCAACTTAGTTTAAAATGTAGTGCTACATAAAATGTAGTGCAAATGTAATACTTTCTACCCCGTTGATTTTATTTAATATCAGAGCTAAGACTAAAATTCAAGTCTCTATCTCCTTTTCTTGTGTGTTTTTCCTACCACAACTTCCTGACTCCTGCCAGATATTAATTACATCCTTATATCCTCCAAGGGTTTTGCCAAGACTTTATTAAGATGTGTTAAAGGGAAGGGAGGATTTGGAGTTAGGTAATTTTTCTCCTAGCAAATAAGTATATATTGGATATATTTTATATTGTCTTTGCCAATGAAGATTTGCCTCATGTCATGAAGTATCATGTTCAGAGCTCTAAAAGTATCTGCTGTACATGGCAATAACATCTATTTTTATAATTTGGTGATATTCTAATTATTCTGATGATTGCTAGATACAATGGAACCTCTAGAAAATGACCTAGGTTCCTATCTTCCACACTTCGAATATATAGGAAGTAGCTGGGTATTATCTAATTTGTGAAAGGCTGACTGACAGATAGGCCTCATTTCACATAAATGTATTTCTGAAGAGTTATATTTTTATAAATTGAGTTATATGTTGAATCCATTAGGAATACTGCCTATTATAACAGATACTCATCTAGTGGAATGATTAATTTGTTAAAGTAGAAAAGAATTGCCTAAGTTGTATATCATAAACCTGGGGATTTAAGAAGATCTAAAAGTTTAAAGGTTTAAAAAACACAGTGAGCCTACACACCTGTCAGACTGGCTAGAATGACAGGGAAAGATAATGCGGAATGTTGGAGGGGATGTGGGAAAACAGGGACACTGATACATTGTTGGTGGAGTTGTGAACACATCCAGCCATTCTGAAGAGCAATTTGGAACTATGCTCAAAAAGTTATCAAACTGTGCATACCCTTTGATCCAGCACTGTTACGTCTGGGCTTATATCCCAAAGAGATACTAAAGAAGGGAAAGGGACCTGTATGTGCCAAAATGTTTGTGGCAGCCCTGTTTGTAGTGGCTAGAAGCTGGAAAATGAATGGATGCCCATCAATTGGAGAATGGCTGAATAAATTGTGGTATGTGAACGTTATGGAATATTATTGTTCTGTAAGAAATGACTAGCAGGATGGATACAGAGAGGCTTGGAGAGACTTAAATGAATTGATGCTAAATGAAACGAGCAGGACCAGGAGATCATTATATACTTCAACAACAATACTATATGATGATCAATTCTGATGGATTTGGCCATCCTCAGCAATGAGATGAACCAAACCAGTTCCAATGGAGCAGTAATGAACTGAACCAGCTACGCCCAGCGAAAGAACTCTGGGAGATGACTAAGAACCATTACATTGAATTCCCAATCCCTATAAATTTGCCTGCCTGCATTTTTGATTTCCTTCACAGGCTAATTGTACAATATTTCAGAGTCTGACTCTTTTATATAGCAAAATAACAGTTTGGTCATGTATACTTATTTTGTATTTAACTTATACTTTAATATATTTAACATGTATTAGTCATCCTGCCATCTAAGGGAGGGAGTAGAGGGAAGGAGGGGAAAAATTGGAACAAAAGGTTTGGCAATTGTCAATGCTGTAAAATTACCCATTCATAAAATTTGTAAATAAAAAGCTATTAAAAAAAAAAAAACACAAAGTGAGCAAGAATCCTCTCATTGGCCCAGACTTAGAATTTCTTTTTCGGCTTTGTGGATAGAGTCAAAGAAATATCTTTACAGGACTGGGTTTTATGCATAATTAAATAAGCAGCAGTCCTCTGACCCTTCCTCCACCCACTTTTGTCCTCTAAAGATCAAGCTTCTCCTTCTATAATTAGGATATAAGACTTAAAAATATCATCATTCAAACACAGGTTTTGATATTGAGAAGGCCGAGGGAGCAATAGAACTTGGAGCCCCTGAATTATATACAGTGAAATATTATTAAAGAAGCCCATGAAAGCAAAAACTGACTATAGACTGAGTGACTTCATGGTTTTTTTCTAAGCTAGTCCTGGGGGCATATGTGTAGTAGTGGAGAACAAGAACACAAGTTTTTCTTATTTCCCATGTTGTTTGACAAATTGGAATCAAGAATTGGTAGATTGAATTTGTATTTCAAATAGTTCCCTTAGGAAATGATCATAGTGATCAGCAAAGGCAGAGTATATTTGTGTAATACATCAGTATTAGATATGGAGGTCATTTTTGGTTCACATTTTGGTTGTGATGAGGCAGGGCAGATTTTAACGGTCTTTCATATAATATTTTGGTTCTTTTGTTTCCTATGACAACTCATTTAATGTAGCAACCCAAGTGACAGGTAGAACAATGCTTAATGAATTAAATAATGAATTTATGAATTAAATAATTAATTTATTAAAGTTATTAAGAAATAATAATCCTTTATCTAAATTCCAATGGATTTTATTATCTCCAGGATCAAATACAAACTCTCTTTGACAATCAAAGTCTTTTATGAGACTTTGCCCCAACCTACCTTCACAGCACTATTACAAAACAATATATCTAATTTTTAAAAATAGCATTTAAATGTGAATGGTTCACTACAATTCTCACTGTGCTTTTTACCTTCAGCTTTCCAAGGAGTATCTGTAATGCCATATTTTAATTAGAATTAATTAAAGTTACAAGACATATGGTTGAAAACAGTCTAGACTAGAGTTTCCTAATGTCTTGAAATGAAGAGGATCTATATTAAAAGACCCAGCTGTTAAATGTAGTGATAAGTCAGATTGGTGGATGGTTTGGATAAGAGATACTTTTACTGAAGTCTGTTATCCTGAAACTCTTGTATAAGCTGAGGCTCTTTGTATATGCTATTTTAAACCCCCATATTATCGGAGATTAGGCTTATTTTGGCCCATTGGACAGGGACTCTCTAGTTGTGGGAGTATCTAAGACTGTCATCTGGAATAACATCTACAGGGAGTTATAAAAAAAAGTGATTGGATAAAGAGATATTAAGCTCAGTTCCCTTCCTTGGGTGTTTTTCTTAGGGAAGGCAAGAACCAAGGAATTGTAAGAGATAATTGTCACACAGTGGACAGGAGCCAAGGAGATGATATTGGTGGGGACAGATTGACTTTCATATATAGTAATGACTCTCAAGGGAATAAAAGATTGCAGTAGATGGGAATTTTTGGGTTTTTTCCTCCATTTGGCACCAGCCTTACTTTTTCTCAAGTGGTAAAGAGCCCAGGGAGTTATCAAGGGAATGGTCAGGAAGTGAGCAATCCATCCAAGAGGATGACAAAGAAGTTGGAGATGATGTTCTGATAGTGATATTTTATTTTACGTTTATTGATTTTGTTTTTATATTATACTTATTTCTAAATATATCCCTCCTTATATCTCCTGTTCAACAAGGCATGTCCTATACTAAAAATTTAAGAAGGATGAGGAAGCAAAAAGCAGTGCAGCAAAAGCAAATATGTTGATTATTTCTGCCAGTATAAGCAGTGTTCCACACCCATGTCCCCCATCTTTTCAATGAAGGAAGATATCTTTTTTCAATTTATCTTAAGCATTAAGTCTGGTTATCTACAGAACATATTGTTAGGTTTCCTTTTGTTGTTTCTTATATGAATTTATTAGAGTCGTTGTAATACTATTTCCCTGATTTTACTTATTTCTTTTCTTTTTTTCTTTCTTTTTTTTTTTGCTGAGGCAATTGGGGTTAAGTGACTTGCCCAGGGTCACACAGTTAGGAAGTGTTAAGTGTCTAAGATCAGATTTGAACTCAGATTCTCCTGACTTCAGGGCTGGTCCTCTATCCACCGTGCCACCTAGTTGCCCCTGATTTTACTTATTTCACTCTGAATCAGGGCATAAGTTTCCCATGTTTCTCTGAATTCTTCATATTCATATCTTTTCATGCAGTAACATTCCATTACATTCATATCCCCACTTAATGAACACTTTCCCCCTCTAGTTCTTTGCTACCACAAAAAATACTGCTATAAATATTCTGATGTTTTTGGAGCCTGTCTTTGACCTTCATGGGGCATATGCTAATATCTGGCTCAAATTTTCATATATGCTTTTTAATAATTTCAAATTGCTTTATAAGTGATTAGACTAATTCATAACTCCATCAACCATATGTTAGTGTTTGCCATCTCTCATCCCTACCAATATTATTATCTATTTCTAGATGTCTTTCATCATCTTTGCCAGTCTGTGTAGGGATGAGATAAAATGTTAGAGTTTTTCCAATTTAAGTTTAACAGAATATCTATCTACATAGTGATTCCTTCAGATTAATCTTTTATGTAATTTTAAAATTTTGAATATTTTCAATAAATATCTAGAATGTAATATTTCAGTTTTTTGTCAAAAGCTATGTGGTCTAAAATTGTTATAAGAAAGGAATAGAATAAGGGCTATGAAGTGCTAGGGAAATCTGGTAAATCCTATGGACTTCTCTAAAAAGAGTGTTTTTAAAGGTATATAGTATAAATATATAGGATTATGACACAGATCACTTGTAAGAAAGCATTAAAATTATAATAAATTATGTAATCTGTAATTTGTGATTTATACAATAGACAGAATGTATATAATTTACATAAATTATAGTTTAAAATTATAGTAAATCATTTTTTAAAAAATCAAGTTGCAATATAATAAAGATGACAATACTACCTAAACTAATCTATTTATTTAGCACTATACCAATCAGACTCCCAAAAAACTATTTTAATGACCTAGAAAAAATAACAACAAAGTTCATATGGAAAAACAAAAGGTCAAGAATTTCAAGGGAACTAATGAAAAAAAAATCAAATGAAGGGGACCTAGATGTACCAGATTTAAAATTATATTATAAAGCAACAATTACCAAAACAATTTGGTATTGGCTAAGAAATAGACTAGTTGATCAGTGGAATAGGTTAGGTTCAAAGGACAAAATAGTCTATAACTTTAATTATCTAGTGTTTGAGAAACCTAAAAACTCCAGCTTTTGGGATAAGAATTCACTCTTTGACAAAAACTGCTGGGAAAATTGGAAATTAGTATGGCAGAAACTAGGCATTGACCTACACTTAACACTATACACCAAGATGAGGTCAAATAACCTAGGCATAAAGAATGAGATTATAAATAAATTAGAAGAACATAGGATAGTTTACCTCTCAGACCTGTGGAATTAGAGATCATTATTGATCACAAATTAGAAAATTTTGATTATATTAAATTGAAAAGTGTTTGTACAAATAAAACTAATGCAGACAAGATTAGAAGGGAAGCAATAAACTGGGAAAACATTTTTTACAGTCAAAGATTCTGATAAAGGCCTCATTTCCAAAATGTATAGAGAATTGACTCAAATTTATAAGAAATCAAGCCATTTTCCAATTGATAAATGGTCAAAAGATATGAACAGACAATTCTCAGATGAAGAAATTGAAACTATTTCTAGCATGTGAAAATATGCTCCAAGTCATTATTAATTAGAGAAATGCAAAGTAAGACAACTCTGAGATACCACTACACACCTGTCAGATTGGCTAGAGTGACAGGGAAAGATAATGAGGAATGTTGGAGGGGATGTGGAAAAAGCTGGGATGCTTATACATTGTTGGTGGAATTGTGAACACATTCAGCCATTCTGGAGAGCAATTTGGAACTATGCTCAAAAAGTTATCAGACTGTGCATATCCTTTGATCTAGCAGTGTTTCTACTGGGCATAGATCCCAAAGAGATCTTAAAGAAGGGAAAGGGACCTGAATGTGCAAGAATGTTTATGGCAGCCCTCGTTGTAGTGGCCAGAAACTGGAAACTGAGTGGATGCCCATCAATTGGAAAATAGTTGAATAAATTGTGGTATATGAATATTATGGAATATTATTGTTCTGTATGAAATGACCAGCAGAATGATTTCAGAAAGGTCTGGAGAGACTTAATGAATTAATTTAATGAATTAAATAATAAATTTATTAAAGTTATTAAGAAATAATAATCCTTTATCTAAATTCCAATGGATTTTATTATCTCCAGGATCAAATACGAACTCTCTTTGACAATCAAAGTCTTTATGAGACTTTGTCCCAACCTATCTTCACAGCACAATTACAAAACAAAATATCTAATTTTTTAAAATACCATTTAAATGTGAATGGTTCACTACAATTCTCACTGTGCTTTTTTACCTTCAGCTTTCCAAGGAGTATCTGTAATGCCATATTTTGGCATGAACTGATGTTGAATGAAATGAGTAGAACCAGGAGATCATTATATACTTCAACAACAATACTATATGAGAATCAATTCTTTTTTTTAAATTTTATTTTATAATAACTTTTTATTGACAGAACCCATGCCAGGGTAATTTTTTTTACAACATTATCCCTTGCACTCGCTTCTGTTCCAATTTTTCCCCTCCCTCCCTCTACCCCCTTCCCTAGATGGCAATCAGTCCTATATATGTTAGATATGTTGCAGTATATCCTAGATATAATATATGTTTGCAGAACCGAACAGTTCTCTTGTTGCACAGGGAGAATGGATTCAGAAAGTAAAAATAACCCGGGAAGAGAAACAAAAAAAATGCAAATAGTTTACATTCATTTCCCAGTGTTCTTTCTTTGGGTGTAGCTGCTTCTGTCCATCATTGATCAATTGAAACGGAGTTAAGTCTCTTTGTCAAAGAAATCCACTTCCATCAGAATACATCCTATGAGAATAATTCTGATGGACATGGCCATTTTCAACAATGGGATGAACTAAATCAGTTCCAATAGAACAGTAATGATTTGAACCAGCTACACCCAGCAAAAGAACCTGGGAAATGAGTGTGAACCACTACATAGAATTCCCAATCCCTCTGTTTTTGTCTGCCTGCATTTTTTATTTCCTTCACAGGCTAATTGTACACTATTTCAAAGTTTGATTCTTTTTGTGCAGCAAAATGACTGTTTGGACATGTATACATATATTGTATTTAACATATACTTTAACATATTTAACATGTATTGGTCTACCTGCCATCTGGGAGAGGGGTTGGGGGAAGGAAGGGAAAAATTGGAACAAAAGCTTTTGTAACTGTCAATGCTGAAAAATTACTCAAGCATATATCTTGTAAATAAAAAGCTATAATAAAAAAAATCAAGTTGCAGACCCAAGAGTCCTTAGAATAGAAGATCTTTAGAAAAAAAAAAAAAAGATGCTGTTAAATATTGTATTGCATGATTTTGGTAACAAAAGTTACTAATGAGAGAAGTTTGGGTCAAACTCTCTTATCCAAAAGCCCTTCTCTAAGTTGTCATTTCATGTTTTGTGCTATTTTCAACCTACATATTACCAAGCTTCCTTTTCTGCATGGACTGTCTGGATAGATGCTATTTGTGAGCTCAAGTAGAGAGCTGATAATGAGAGAAAGAAAATCAGTGTCTCATGCCTGAGAGGTAAGCTCTGTCTTCAGGATGAGATTCATTTTCCAGCATTTTAGTCATTCAATAACTCACTGAAAACCAGAGCAGTATAAAAATAAGTACCTTGCAGGGAAAGCAAATGAAGCTCTTTCTAGCAGGCTCCTATCCAATCTGGGGAATTGGGCAGATTATTTAACTTCTCCATGCTTAAGGCAACTCTCTTTACTTTAAGACTATTGGTTGACTAATAAGACTAATAAATTATAGCAGATGCATTTTTTTAAAGTTTCTCTTGAATTCTATTAAAGATGTAACATTATTGCACTCAAAGATCATTACTTTAATGGGTTTTTACAATGGCAGTCTTTGAATTATCTCAGAAGAAAGACAATGAAAGAATAAACAATATTAAAAAAAAAAGATTGGAGGTGAAAGGGGAATGTTGAAGACTACAAGTTATAGGATTTATAAGAACTGGAAGAGATCTTGGAGATCATCTAATTCAATACTTCTCATTTTAAAGATAAGGATACTTAGGCCCAGAGAGGGGAAATTATATGCCAAAGGTCAATAAGATTCAACAGTATTTATTAAGCTGAGCCATGTGCAGAGCAGTGCTCTGTAAGCCCCAGGTGATGTAAAAATAAAAACAATTTTTGCTTTCAAGAAGCTTATGTTTTATCAGGGTAGAAATAGAACTTATATGAAAATGAGTAAATATAAAGTATGTGCAGTTTTGCTTTTGTTATTCTGGATCTGGATTTAATTAACATAGGAAGCACCCAGGGAGGAAATGCTTTATGTTAATTTTTCATGACCCAGTGAAAAGAGTATTGCTGTAGTATCAGGAAAGTCTGGGTTCAGGTCCCACTTCAGATACTTACTAGCTATGTGACCCTGCTCAAGTCACTCAGATCTTCTTACCTCACTTTTCTCATCTGTAAAGGCAGAGGGTTGAATTTGATTGTTTCTAGTGCTCCTTCCAACTCTGAATCTCAGATCCTTTAATCCTGTGCAACCAATAGTCTTAAAGTAAAGAGAGTTGCCTTAAGCATTGAGAGGTTAAATAATCTGTCCAATATCACTGAGCCAATTATATATCAGAGGCAGGACTTGAATGTGTCTCTTTCTGACTCCAAAGTTAGTTCTATATCTACTATTTTGTGGTGTCTCATAATACAAAGACACTAAGCATTTATTAAGTACTTACTGTGTTCTTGGCAATGTGCTAAGCTCTTGGAATACAAGGGAAGGCAAAAAGATAGCCCTTGCCCTCAAGAAATTTATATTTTAATGGGAGAGAGAAGTTATAAAAACTGGATATATATAAGATAAATACAGTGTAGATGGAAAGATCATGAAAGGTGAAGATATTAGCAGCTAGAATTACTGGTTTAATAAAAAAAAAAAAAACACCTGAGTAAGATGGGATTTTGAGTTGAGTCTTGAAAGCTAGTCCTGGATATCAAGAGGTGGAGGTGAGAGGACAAATATTCCAATGTGGAAACATTTTATGCAAGGGCAATTGAGTGTCATATTTGTGGGACTTCAAATAGGCCAATATTGATGAAATGTATAATATATGGGGAAAAAACAGAATGTAAGAATATTAGAAAAGTAGGAAAGGACCAGATTATAAAAACCATTAAATTACAAAGTGGTTTATATTTGGTCCTAGAAGTAAAATGGAACTACTGGGAGCTCATTGAGCCAAAGAGGAGAAAAGTGACAATGGTTCAGATCTATATTTTAGGAACATTACTTTTTCAGCTAAGTGGAGGATGAATTGAAATAGGGAAAGACTTGAAGTAGGGAGATCAGTTAGAAGTACAATAGCCCAAATGAGAAGTGATAAGGGGTACCATCACACTTGTAATTGTACAGCCCAATGTCCAGTGCCTAGTAAGTGCTTAATAAATGTTTATTGATTGATTATAGAGTGCACTAATAATTGAGAGAATTTGACAGGTCTCAGGTCAAAGATGGCACCTTACCTGTTCTTTTGCAAGGTACTGTCCTTACAATTGGTAGGAAATTGAGGCTTCTGAAGGACAGATGAGGAGAGAAATCATTCCAGACATGGGAAATCACTTCTGAAAAGACACAAATGTGAGAGCTGGAATTTCAAATAAAAGGAAGAGCTAGTAGCACAGTTTGACTAAAATAAAGAGTTTGTGAAAGAGAATAGTGTGAAAGAAGACAAGCAAGATAGCTGGGAACGAGATTATGGTGAATTCTAAATACTGGGATAAGGAGTATGATTTTTTCCCCTAGCAAGATTTTTGACTATGAATGTGATATGGTCAGATCTATATTTTAAGAATATACATTTTTTTAACCATGTGAAGATTGGATTAAAGAGACAAAAGACTAGAAGCAGGGTATCCAATTAGAACATTACTGCAAAGTTCAAGTGAGAGGCAGTGAGATTTTAAATAAGTAGAAATGCTGTATGAATAAAGAGAAGAAGACAAATGTGAAAAAAAAATTGTAGTTAGAATCAACAAGATTTGGCATTTGATTGGCCATGGGAATTGAGCAAAATGGAAGAGTCATAAGTGATTTCAACATCTCTAGCCTAGATGACTTGGATACTAATGCCATCATCAGCAATGGAGAAATTTGGGGTAGCTAGGTGGCACAGTAGATAGAGCACCAGCCTTGAAGTCAAGAGGACCCAAGTTCAAATCTGGTCTCAAACACTTAAAGCTTCCTAGCTGTGTGACCTTGGGCAAGTCACTTAACTCCAATTGCCTCAGTTAAAAAAAAAAAAAAAAGGAGAAATTTAGAGGAAGAATGGGTTTTTCAGAGGTAATATAAAAAGTTATTTTTTAGCCAAGTTGAGCTTGAGATGCCACTAGATTATCCAGGAAGAGTTATCTAGAAGACTATTGGTACTAAGAATAAGTGGCAAAAATCAAGATTCAAATCCAGGATTTTATTTTTAATACTCAAATCAGATCTTCAATGCGTTGTTTTTACCACCAAAGAGAACAGACTTTTAAAAGTACTTTGGGACACTTGAGAAAACTCTGATTAAACATAAATATTTGAATGAATGATAATGACATTATTACATAATCATTAATTGAAATTTCCTCAGGACCTCTGGTATGGAAGCTTGGGATCAGCATGGAGAAGCTTTGTGAAAGGACTTTTTTTGGTCTTCTTTGTATTTTTGTGTTTAGCAGTGTCTGGCACATAGTAAATGTTTAATAAATGTTTGTTAATTGACTGAAAATGTAATCCCTCCCCAAAGAGCTTTTTAGTAGTTTGCTATCTGCTTAGATCTTTGTGAGATGTTTGCCAAATTAGGATCATTCTAAAGAGAACTATGTGCATCATTATGGGAGCACTGGAATAAAAAAAAAAAAAAAAAAAGCCTGATTGAAAGCTCTAGATGGAGCAAAAGATGCTGTATGATTTTTGACATGACTTTAATTTATTAGATAAAAATAGTGTTACGATGTTAGTTGTGTAAGTGAGGTATGCTGTGTGTGTATGTGAGTGTGTGTGTGTGTGTGCGCGCAGGTACGCTCAAATATGCATGCACATACATGCATCCATATTCACAGTTTAGGGGCCCATAAAGGAGGAAGTTATATTATGTGATTCATAAAGTCAATAGCAAATTTAAACGAAATATCTTAATATGATACTGATATGCTAGTTGACATATATTGCACTTTAAAATTTATAAAAGTCTTGGCATGTACATTTGTAGACTTATTATATCCATCTAAAATTGTAAAAAAAAAATAGCTAAAACGATCAAGTTGACTTATGCTCTGGACAACTTTTAAACATGCAATTTCACCTAATATTTTAGGGCTAAAAGATGATATAATTGCTTTAGTTTCAAAGGAAATTGAGGAACTATGATTATCTTGCTATAACTGATTTCTAAACAAAGACATTTTACATCTCTCAATACCTCATTTTCATTTATAATCATCTTTTTAGTCAGTGCCTTTTTCATCACATAGTCTTAACTTGGTATTTCTTGATAACCTTTAACTCTTGTCCTCTCTTCTTAAAGCAATTTGATTACTTGATTACTACTTTTCCTCAAAATAACCCTTCATATCCTTGAAGACCTTTTATTTATCAGTCCCTTTTTTCTCTGGGCTAATCTCAACCTCTTCAACCTTTCTGCTTAAGTGTTATTTTCCAGTCCTTTCATCATTTTGTTGCTGCCCTCTAATCCTGTTTCAAATTCTTCTCATCCCTCTTAGAACATGGAGCTCCAAACTGATCACAATACTAGACTCAGTATTTGGAGCTTTCTTTGGGATGCCAAATAAAGCAGAGGACAATCTATTGCTATAAATAACCAGCTTGGCTTAAAATTAACTCTGTGTTAAGTTGTTATTAGCTTCAGCTGCTAGAGAACTTCCCCAGATCTTCCCTCGGTGGCTCTTATAATGATGTTTTGAGGAAGGGAGGGCAATGCAGATGGTAAATTGGCTTGGTACCACTATTTTCTTGCCAATAAAATACTTTTAGAAGCAGAGACCAAATTTTAGGTCCTAAAGAGGTTTGATATACAGAAGTGCTGTTCAGCATATGCTGCTTGTAAAATATATGCTGCTGCTCCATTGAACTCAGTCTCACAGATATGTTATAGATGCCTAAAGAACCCAGGGAGTCTGTTGGGAAAAGATTTGTGATTTCTTTAGGTTAGGGAAATTCCCTCTACTAATGCAGACCTGAACCCTGCTTTGCCTTGAGTAGTCTTGCACAGTACTGTCTGGAGCACTGATAGATAGTAAGATGACCTGTGTAGTATATGTAGTCAGTATAGGCCAGAGATAGGACTTGATCCCAGAACTTTCTTACTCATAAGATAGCTCTCTATTCACTGAACCATGCTGTTTCTCTCACAATATAACAAAAAGGAAATTTTTGGCATTGTTTTTGTTCTCATTACTGAGAGATATGTGAGAACAGCACCATACAAAGACAGTATGGGAATCCCTCCAGAATTAGATGTTATCTCTAGCCTGATGGAACTCATAATCTGTTTGAGAGACAAGAAATGTGAACACAGTCAGTTAAATAACAAAACAGGATGACAGTTGAAGGGATGCTTCAGAATATTATAGATTAAATTAGTTATCATGGGGATCAAATGAGATAATAAATGTAAAGAACCTCACAAATCCTAAAGTGCTATAGAAGTGCTAACTATTGTTACCACTACTACTATTATGTTTAAGTTAATTATTCAGAAAGTAAGTTCTATGGGTTCAAAAGGAGTGATGACGTGTTCAATTAATCAATAAAAGATTTGTGAAGAAAGTTGGACTTGCTGGAATTTGAGAAATTGGGGGTCTATAAGTGGGAAATTTTGAAGATGGCATTTCAGGCAGGGGTAAGAATGGTTGAAAAAAAGGCGCATGAAGGTAAGAATAAGCACATTGGATTTGTGAGATAGTAAGTAGATCAATATGGTTGCAATGAAGGATATGTATTAAAAACAGGCCGAAAAAAGATCATGAAGGGCCTTATATCGCCAGGTTTAGAAGTTCAAATTGCACAGTATTATAGCTAGAATAAAGTCATTGCAACATATAAGGTGAACTAAATGGCCTAATGCAAGGAGGCTAAGCTCACCTCACAGGAATCCGACTTGGAAGAATGTAATCCATGACTAGAATATGAATCTAAATGATTGTGTCTTATTCAAAAGAACAGAATAGCTAAAATTTGGGGCCCTGTGTATTAAGGAATTATGCTCAGGAAGAAATCTCAGAACCAGAATAGGGCAGCATGCTGCAAAAGAACATTTGGAAAATGGTGAGTGGAGAGAAAACAGAACACTTTTGTCATTTGGAATATTACTGTGGACCACTCGAGGAAAAGAGATAAGGGGCTCATGAAACAAGTCATAAACCTGGCACAGAGACATAAGATAATAGTTTGGGAGAGGAATTTGTAACTCAGCCTTCTGATGGAGTATTCCCTCTGGAAAAAGCAGAGCTTCTGATAATTTTTTGATTTGTCTTAATGATATTGTTCTTCAAAAAGTGGAGTCAATTGGGGTTAACATTTCTTTAAGAGCTCTAAGTGCAATTTATATCATTACAATTTTTGATTCTGAAAGAGAGCTTGAGTCACATGCAGAATTTAGGAGGAGACCCAACCTGTGTGAAAACAGACTGGGGAATAGGCTGAAAGTAGTGCAGGTGAGGATAGTGAAAGCACACCACTAGCCCAGTCCAAGACTTGACCTGAATTGGAAAATATTGAAGAAACAAAGACAACAATTGATAGAGGAAAACTCTATCAGAAAGAATGGCAGAATTTCAATAGAGAAGGGAAAGATTGAATCGAGTTATCTTATCTCTGCAGGTACCTCAGAGTAGAGCTCAACTACTACTAGTTTGACTTACCTCTTCAAAGATGAAGGGAAATTACAAAAAAAAAAAAAAAAAAGTCTGTTCTTTCTCCAACTTCTCTTCATGCCTGTCCACATATATGCACAATAATCAACTCTGCTTATTTCTTTTTTAAAATCATTTTATGAATGGATGCCCATCAATTGGAGAACGGTTGGGTAAATTGTGATATATGAATGTTATGTGTTGGAATCCTTACTAACTGCTAACTAATTAGAGTTGATCTAATCTTACAAGAAGATGTTTTGGGCAGAACCTGAAACAAGGTACTAAGTAGGACTAATTAATACAAGGCTTGTGTTCACACCTTTACTCATTGGAGTTCAATGAGTTCACACCTCCCTTGAAGCTCTTTGGGCCAAAGAGCACTATGGGAGAAAACCCATAATCCCTCTCTTGAGCATAAATAGAGCTTCAATGGGCCAGTCGAAGAAGTTCTTCAGAGGAAGAAGCTACAAGTCGAGATTTCGCCAGAATGACATGAAGAGTAGAGCTGGCTGGAGGCTGAAGAAAGCAGAGGCAGAGGCTGAAGGACCAGACCTTTGGATTTAAAGACATTCGGAGAGACCTCTTGGAACCAAGCAGAGAGATAGGCCTCTAAGCTAACCGGGCTATATTGGAGATAATAAAAGATCTGAACTTTTATCACCTGGCTGCGTTTTGGGAAGAAGATCACAACAGTTATGGAATATTATTGTTCTGTAAGGAATGACCAGCAGGATGAATACAGAGAGGACTAGCGAGACTTACATGAACTGATGCTAAGTGAAATGAGCAGAACCAGGAGATCATTATATACCTCAACAACGATACTGTATGAGGATGTATTTTGATGGAAGTGGATTTCTTTGACAAAGAGCTCTAACTCGGTGTCAATTGATCAAGGATGGACAGAAGCAGCTACACCCAAAGAAAGAACACTGGGAAATAAATGTAAACTGCTTGCATTTTTGTTTTTCTTCCCGGGTTTTTTTACCTTCTGAATCCAATTCTCCCTGTGCAACAAGAGAACTGTTTGGTTCTGCACACATATATTGTATCTGTACTGTGACATATTTAACATGTATAGGACTGCTTGCCATCTGGGGGAGGGGGTGGAGGAAGGGAGGGGAAAAGTCGGAACAGAAGCGAGTGCAAGAGATAATGTTGTAAAAAATTACCCTGGCATGGGTTCTGTCAATAAAAAGTTATTTTTTAAAAATTAAAAAAAAATCATTTTAATGTACTCATCTTGCCTCAGTACACAAAATTTTAAAATGAGCACAGAGAGCTAAATCTCTGTCTGAATGTTAAGAATTTTCCTAACTAGGGGCCCTGAGTTATTATGATGGTACTGTTTTTAATCTAATATGAACACAAAAAACAATAAAGGAAGGGATTGCTTGGACCTGAGAGCATCTCATTGCCCCTAGGCTATAAAGTACTTGAACAAAATAATGTAGTAGACTACAAAGTGGTGTTACAACTAGGGATGGATGATCATATTTCTAGAGAGAAAGGGGGGTATGAAGGAAGTTGTGATGGTCAGAAAAAAGATAACATCCCATTCTACATTCAAGGGAGGGAATAGGAAGAACTGGGAAAAGCTTATATTCCACAGTAATACCCTATGTTATTATGAGCTTAGGACAACAAAAGAAGTTTTAAAAGCAATATTAGGAGAGAAAAGAATGGATAGACCCACTGCATGGAATGTATGGAATAATAACTGACAGTAGAGAAGAAGCAGAGATGCTCCATTATTTTGCTTCTCTTTCCTTTGCCAAGGTGGAAAGACCTTATTATGAAAAAGGACACAAGAAAAATGTCTTAAAATGTCTTAGGAGAGAAATAAGTAAGTCAGGACATAGCAAGAGAGTACATAGCTATCTTGGAGGGATTCAAGGCACCTGAATCAGATCAGCTATATCCTTGGAAACCAAAAAACAAAAACAAAACAAAAAACTGATGAATGTGATTAATAAGCACTGTTAGTAATTTTGTGAAAAATCATCAAATGTGAAAGAGGTACTGTAGAATTTTAGAAGGGCAAATGGTGCCCTAATGTTTTTAAGCCTTAAATTTCTGGAAAATTTTTTAAGATATATTATTAAAGGGACGCTTAATGAATATGTAGAAAATGAAACTGTGGTCCGAAATGTTTAGAACAGCTTAACTCAAGAACAAGTCTTGTCAGGTTCATCCTATTCCCATTTTTGACAGTATTACTAAGAAGGTGTATCAGGGGAATTCTCTAGATATGGTGGTTTATTTAGCTTTTAACAAACCATTTAATTAACATTATTCTTGTGAAAAAGATGGAGAGAAGTAGGATAGATAAAAATACAATTGGATGAATCAAGAACTAGTTAAATAGCCAGACTCGAAGAACAGTCATTAATGGTTTGATGTCATTTTGAGGAAGGTTCTCTATGGAGTACCTCATGTATCTGATTTATTTAATTTTTTTGATAATAATTTGTTTGAAGGAATGTGTAGCATGTTTGATAAACCTGTAAATGACATAAATTTGAGAGGAATTAGAAACATACTAGAAAACACTGAGGAACCAAAAAATCTCGACAGGCTAGATATAGTATTGGCCTAAATCAATTAGGTAAGATTTAATAGTAATAAACATAAAGTCGTATACTTGTGTTCAAAAAAATGGAATGAACAAATACGATATAATGGATGCATAGTTAATTTCCTTGTGGGAAAAGATATAATATGTAAACTAGCTTACTGAGCTTTCAGCTTTCTGCCTCATTGAGCCAAGCACCTAATTTATCTCATGCTTTGCCTACTATAAAACAAGTAAGCTTCTCCTCTTCCTCCTCTTTTACTTCTCTTCTTCCTCCTTTTCCCTTTCTTCTCTTCTCTCTCTTCCCTCCTCTCCTCCCCAACCTCAGCTTTTCATATTTGTGGGCAAAGGATTGGACTTGTTCTGTTTGTCCTTAGAGGCAGAAGTAGACTAGATGAAGGAAAGATGTAAAGTTTTTTACTTTAAACTTAATGTCAGGGGAAAATTCAATATTTAGAGCTTGATTAGACTAGAATGAAATGGGTTGCTACAAAAGATAGGGAATTCCCATTTATTCCTGCTGTTCTTCAAGCAGAAGTTAGCTGACCACTTGTTGAATATGTTGTAGAAACCTACTAAGGTCCCTTTGAGTTCTAAAATTTGATGATTCACAGTGCACAATGGATTGGCTTAATTAAAGGCCCATTAAGGACTTCATCTTGAAAATGCTTTGGAGCAATTGGTAAATGGTCAAAGGATATGAACAGACAATTTTCAGATGATGAAATTAAAACTATTTTTACTCATATGAAAAGCTGTTCTAAATAATTATTGATCAGAGAAATGCAAATTAAGACAACTCTGAGATACCACTACAAACCTGTCAGATTGGCTAAGATGATAGGAAAAGATAATGATGAATGTTGGAGGTGCTGTGGGAAAACTGGGACACTGATGCATTGTTGGTGGAATTGTGAATGGATCCAACCATTCTGGAGAGCAATTTGGAACTATACTCAAAAAGTTATCAAACTGTGCATACCCGTTGATCCAGAAGTGTTACTAATGAGCTTATATCCCAAAGAGATACTAAAGAAGGGAAAGAGACCTGTATGTGCAAAAATGTTTGTGGCAGTCCTTTTCATAGTGGCTAGAAACTGGAAATTGAATGAATGCCCATCATTTGGAAAATGGCTGGGTAAATTGTGGTATATGAATGTTATGGAATATTATTGTTCTGTAAGAAATGATCAGCAGGATGAATACAGAGAGGCTTGGAGAGACTTACATGAACTGATGCTAACTGAAATGAGCAGAACCAGGAGATCATTATACACTTCAACAACAATACTATATGAAGATCAATTCTGATCGAAGTGGCTATCTTCGGCAGTGAGAGGATTCAAATCATTTCCAATTGATCAGTGATGAATAGAACCAGCTACACCCAGTGTAGGCACACTGGGAACTGAGTGTGGACCACAACATAGCATGGCAACTCTTTCTGTTGTTGTTTGCTTGCATTTTTGTTTTTCTTCTTCTTTTACCTTCTTTTTAAATCCTATTTTTCTTGTGCAACAAGATAACTGTATAAATATGTATACATATATTGTATTTAACATATACTTTAACATGTTTAACATATATGGGACTATCTGCAATCTAGAGGAAGGGCTGGAGGGAAAGGGGAAAATTTGGAACAGAAGTGTTTGCAAGGGTCAATGTCGAAAAATTAAAAATATAGGTTTTGTCAATAAAAAACTATAATAATAATAATAATAATAATAATAATAATAATAATTTTACAAAAGAAAATGCTTTGGAGCTAGTTCCAGTTATCATTTGTATTATACGCAACTTAAAACCTCCCTTTTTTGTTTTTTAAAATTATATATTTTTTTCTGCTAGTAAGATTTTCCTTCCCTAATTTAGCACTTTACCTTTTTGAAGATTGGGAACAAAATCAAGGTTGCTCATCATAATCCAAATTATATGTACATCTTAAAGGCATTGTTTCAATAAGCATAAAAAGGTAGAATTGGATTAAGAACATTTATCACTGTCACTTTGCTTCCTGCAAGTCATAATGTTAATTTAAGTCAGTGAATATAGATGAATTCCATGTTCTACTTTTCTTGATTATTCCTAAATAACTCTGAACCATCAGAAACTGTCATGAAAATGTTGATAAGATGTGGCAGGAAAATTCAATTTGATAAATATTTATTGAGTCTTGTCCTTAAGTAGTTTACATTCTACAGTGCCTAAACCATGATAAGCATTTAATAAAATCTTTCTGCAATCTACTCAAGCACAAAATAGATCATTGTAAAGGAAGGAGGAGGGAGGGAAAGACAGAGACAAAGTGACAAAGAGAAAGAGACAGACAGACAGAAAGAGATACCTAATAATTGAAAAGATCAAGAAAGACTTGTATAGAAATAGCACCTGATATGATCCTTGAAAAAAGGTTAGGATTCTAAGATGCTGTTTATTCCAGCAATGTGGAACTATCTATATATAAAAGTGGGAAATGAAAGATTATATATAAGAATAAGCTAGAAGCCCATTTTGACAGAAACGAACTGTGTAAAGGAGAATGATATGAAATAATACTAGAAAAATAGGCAAAAGACAGATCAGATAGGACTTTAAATGCTACGTCAAGGATTTAGTAACTTAATCCTAAAGGCAATTGGAAGATGCTCAACATGTTTGAGTAGGGAAAAGACAGAGTTAGATTTGCATTTTAGAAATCAACTTGGTAGCTATATAGAGGGAGGATTAGAGAAAACAATGTGTTCTAACTGAGCAGGACTAAATAGAATACTGCCTTGTTTTCATCAGTACAATGTGTATAGGTTCTTGGTTTAACACACACACACATATCCGCATTTTAAATTTGTGTATAGATGAGAAACAGCTTGGTGTGGTACAATGAGATCAATGAAAACACAAATCAGGCTATTAATCCATAAATAAGGATCCCTACAGGCAAGGGGCACACTGACTTAGTTTTAGAATGCAATTTTATCTATGTCTTTTTTTTTTTATTTTGTTAACTATTTCACATTTACATTTCAATCTATTTCCAGCAGCACTCAGGAGTGTTGCATCCAACATGGGTATTCTCTGGTGTAGTGGATAGAGAGCTTGCTTTGAAATCAAGAAGATCTGGAATCAAATTGTAACCCTCATATATTCTGTCTATGGCACCTTGGCAAGGTATTTAACCTCTCAGTTCTCTAATTCTTGTAGTATAGGCGCCTCTCTGCCAAATGGAAGGAGTTTCCTCACTTGAGAATTTCCCATACCAGTAGAATTGCAGGCTCAGCTTTTGCCCCTGTGGCTGTGTAAAAGACCAGTCTGTCTGTTATAAAATACCTTCTTAGGACTTTCAAATTTGTGGAATCAGTCAATCAAGAAGCATTTGTTAAGTCTTATCATGTTTCCAAGCAATGTGCTAAGCATCATTGTGCTCACAGAAAATATGGTATACATATATAGATTCCAACCTAAGTTACTTCCTCTGACATTAATTTTAAAAGTCAATTACTAGACAGAAATTATTTGTGAGTTTTGATATTATTCATAATCATGAAAGGATGTAATTATGGTGCTAGAACTGATATGGGCAGCCCTGGGAGGTTTTTTTTTCTTCCCCCCCTCTTAAAATACAAATTACATTTTAGCTCAACGATCTGTTTTATGCAAGGGAAATAACTCCTGTGTATGACAATCTATCCAAAGATACAGACTTTGACTATGTATAATAGTATAGGTAGGCCAAGCTGAGATGTGTATGTAATCCTTCCATTATAATTAATATTTTATATCTATCTACCTATCTATATGTGAAATGGACATTTAGGCTAGAGATGTGTTCGTGATTGGTTCCATTTTTTCTACTTTGTAAATACACTAATCCTTTGGAAGTTGAATCCCTATTCTTATCCTTGATCAGCATAGTCTAATTAACTGATATTTCTCTTCCACTTTTTTTTCCCTCACTAACCTCAAAATATTGTCCATGAAATTTTTAAGACTTTTCATGTAAGAATGTTTAGACTTTAGGTCAGAGATCTTGGTCAAACTTTTTTTTTTTAAAAGTTTATTGATTTCCCCATTTACTATTAAATTGTGTGGTCTTGAAAAGGTTATTTCTTAACATGTCCCCACCCCATATGAGAGAAGGGGTTATTTGATAAAGTTATATAGACATAGATGATAAATAGGTAGATGTTTGGATAAATTAAGAGATAAATATATAGATAGATGGATTGATAGATTGATTGGTAGATAGATACATACAGACATACATAAAACCATACTATTTTCTCTTTCTATTTATCAGTTGCTTTTTTTTCCTCTTGTAGAGGTAGATAGCATCTTCCTTCATGGAGTTCCTAAGTTTTTCAGTTGTTTGTTTACATAGGAAAATCTTTTTTGGGGAGATACTCAATAATTTTTAAAAGTATAAAGGTGATATGAGATCAATAAAATTGAAAATAGTTTAAAAAAAAGAAAGAAAAGGTTATTTCATTGGAATTAATTTTCTATACTATAAGTAACCCAGTCAACCCCCATTTTTAAAATGATGTTTTGTGGCATGAGAATTAATGAATATTTTAAAATGCAAATTAACTTGAACATAAAATGTTTCCTACTTAGAATTGCAAAACTTGTATTATTTATTATCTTTTTGAAAGGATATATTTTGGGGAAATTGTTTTTCTTTTTTTCATCCTATATTAATTTAATTTAAGTTTATAGTTGGAAGAGTATGGAAAATATTAATTTTGATCTTTAATTTTTACTGTGCACTAAATAAATTACATGACTTTATCAAAATGAAGATTTACTTATGCATATACATATACCTACATGACAAAGTTTGCTGTATTTTAGGAGGGAAATGAATAAAAGCTAATCTTTTTTAAAAATTCAGTGGTTAAGGATATTTTGTGAAAAAGAAGAGAGGCATTTGTTGTGATCACTTAAAATGGGATTGATCACACAGATAATCTATTTTATTTTTGATAATAATGCTAAAATTATCTTAACATAATATATCTAAAAGCTAAAATTAGTATTGTGGAAAAGTCCCATGGTATAATTTATGTTTCTGGAAAAAATTGATGAGAAAATGAAAGAAGAGATGACTTGAGCTAAACAGAACTATTTGTCTTTGGGGAATTATCAATCAACCCACAAGTATTTATTGACTGATTCATGTAACTTTTTTTTGACAGGGTGAAATTTATATTCACAGAAAATCTATGAACACTTGAATCAGAAATGCTAAGAAATGTTAGAGACTACAAACTGCTTTTGAGGGATGTATGTTATGGGTGCTGAATATTATGGACCATGTTATGGCTAACAGTGTCCATATTGGTTTACTTTCTCATAGATGACCTTCAATACATACTAAAGAAGGATTTGGCCATCTTGTTTTAGGTCTCTATTGAACATGGCTATTGAAGAAGGCAGAATATAGATTGATGAGGACAGATCTATTTTCTTCTTCCAAAAAGAGATTGCAAGTCAGCTATCACCCTGCTAATGTCATTGGTCCTCTTTGACAAGGAAGGACAGACCTTAACAGCATCTTAGGGAAGCTGAAATGTGCAAGTTGGGGTTATATGAGAGAGCAGAGCTGGAGTCATAGGAGATGGCTATCTAAAAGGGATAGATCATGAAGATAGATGAGGGACAGCTAAATAATTCAGTAGATAGCATGCCAGATCTGGAGTAAAGAGGACTTTCCTTTGCGAGTTCAAATCTGGCTTCAGGCACTAAATAGCTATGTGAGCTGGGGCAAATCATTTAACCTTATTTGCTTGTTTCCACATCTATGAAGTGAACTATCGAAGGAAATGGCAAATCACTCCAGTATTGTTGCCACCAAAATACCCCAAATGGGGTCACAGATAGTCTGGTATGATTAAAATGACTCAACAACATTAAGATAGATGGCAAGGATTCAGAAGACTTGGGTTCTTCTGTCCCTACTTAACCATGCGAGTTTCTCTTTTTGGAACTTTGGTTTCATCCTAAAAAATGAAAACATTGGATTGGATAATGTCTATGATCCCTTCCAGTTATAAAGTTCTTTGGACTTTATGAATTTCATTTTCATTTAGAATGTTATTACTCCAGTATCTAAATGATTCCATTGATTAGCATTTAAATGAGGGAATTGATTTTCTTTGAAAAAGCAGGTGTAATTGAGGAAGCCTAGAGTAATATCCCTTTATATTTCATTGAAATTAGTTGAGCCAATTCATATACTGTTTTTGTTAAACTGTATCTTTTGAAAATGTTAATTGCATTTAATAGAAGTTCAGGTTTCCTTTTTGAGGGTGTTGGAAAGGTAACTGAAAAAACATAACAGTGGTAGAGAACAGAGATGGCAAAGTCCCAATATCTAAAGAAAGAATTGGGAGACAGAACCTTAGAATGGAAAGTGCAAAATGGAAGAGAGAGGATCTAGCTGAACTTGAAGAAGAAAGCATCAAAGTAAAAAGTTGTTTATTATTTGAATGGTGCCAATAAAGAAAAAGAAGAGGAACTTCCACTTAATGGAAAGATAACATTTCATCATAATTTTAGAAATAATGTTCACTAAGTAATGAGAGAAATAGAGAAAAAAGAGGCAAAGCAGATGTCACTTATCCTCTTTATATTACCTATACTTTATTTCCTCATCTGTAAAATGAGATTAATAGTCATTTTGATACCTACCTTAGAGAATTGTTGTACTAATTGAAATATTGTGTAGAAAATTTTTTTCTTATGTACTTTATAGGAGAAAACAACAATTATTATTGTAATTTTTATTATCTTGTGATAATTTGGAAAACTCAAGTAATTTGCTATTTGCCTTGGGTGGAAGAGAAATTATATCTGGAAACACAGTAGCATTCTTCTGATATGTTCTTCAGTTCACATCATGTGATAGTTTGTTTCTAAATGTGTCAATAATTGTTACACTAAAGAAAGGTGCTCATGTTCCTTCATTTTTATGAGATGGTGAGATGAAATGAGCTCATTTTAAGAAGTGATAGAGATTTAAGGCCTGATATAATTTCATGTAGAGGCCTCTGAATGTCTGTTATAAACTGGTTTTCTGGTCTGAAAAAGAGAATATTTGTCTTCTTTCTTTAAAAAAGAAAGTAATTTTAAACCCCCCCCCAAAAAAAAACAACAAAACTATTCATATAAAATAACAACTCCTCCCTGCCCCGAAAAAAAACAAACAAAAAAGAAAATAATAGTTTCAAAGGGTCTGCTACTTACTGATCTTGTGATTCAGCAATTAATGATCAATCTGGGGCTTCTTAAACTTTTTTCCATTTAAGACCCCTTTATGCCTGAGAAATTTTTATATGACCCTGGGTATATAGGTATATAAAATGGGTATGCAAATCAAATATTTACTGATAAGAAATTATAATATCATGACCCCCACATTCAGTTATGAAACCCCATATGGGGGTCATGAACCAAAGCTTAAGAAGCTGAGATGTAGATCATGATTCATTTCCTGTATCTAAGATTTGGGTCTATAATGAATATCCTCTTTCTTTTTTCATTAATATAATTGAACAGAGAGTCTGAGGAAATCTATTTTCTTTTCCTTCAGGAATACCTATTAGCTTTTGCTTGGTATTAAGTGGATTTCTAGTCCAATGTTCATTTCCCCAGTAGCAAACTATGCGCAGTTATGGTATCCATTCAACAGGATACAAAAGGAGAACAAAAGGAGTTTACAGGGATAGCAATAAAGATGATTAGAGAGTGAAATAATGTGAACAAAAGGAAAAGACATCAAGATTATTTAATTTAGAGAAAATTAGTTTAAAGAAATTATAGGATTGTAAAATTGAGATTTTAGAGATCATCCAGTATGATTCATTTATTTTGTGCCTGAAGAAACTGAGATCAGTCCAGAAGGCTTAAGTAGCTTGCCCAAAATATTTAAACAATTGTAGTAAAGTTTATGGAAAACTTTCACACTAAGGAATAATAATTATTTTTATTTCCAATAAATAATAATTATTCACTTTATGTTGCATTTTGAGGTTTGCAGAGCACTTTTAATATGATATCTCAGAAGTAAATGACTATTATAAATGTTCAAATTTACTACAAGGAACCTATGAAGGAAGATACTCTCTGCATCCAGAGAAAGAAATGATAAATAGAAGTATGTATAGAATGATTTTACATACACACACATACATATATATTTGTGTCTAATGGTAGTCATCTTGAGGAGGGACAGAAGAAAGAAAAATGGGAGGAAAAAGAAATTTATATGATAACTTTATCATATATTTAAAAAGAATAGGGAATTGTACATAATAGATTTGCAGATTTGTGTGTAATCACCTTTTTAAAATTGTATTATGTTATGGAAATTCTTGTTTTAATCCACAAATAAAAATAAAATAAGTAATTTTTTAAAATGGTATCTCTTATATGAATATATCAGAGGAGTTGCTCTTCAGAATTACAAGCCACAGTAGAAAGGAGAGCTGGATTGCTAAATTTGAAGTCTTAGATATGATTATTATTACCATTTTATAGATGAGGAAAGTGAGATTGAAAAAGGTTAAATGACAGCTAGTATTATATAGCTTATAAGTTAATAAGTAAGTACCTGAGGCAGATTTAGAAACCAGGTATGAATTTTAAGTTCATTACTGTATCTGCTATATTCCATTGCCATGCTGGGAAAAAAAAAATGGGGCTTAAACTGTAGTAAGATATATTTAGAGAAGATACATAGAAAATTTTCCTGATTATAATCACTTTATGACTTCTTCCAAAGTATTGAAATTGCTTTTCTCTAGAAGGTTTTTAAAATACAACAGAGATTATGCAGGTATGATTTTGCTTGAAGCCAGGGGGATGAATCAGATGACTTCACAGTCACTTTTCAGCCCAAAAATACCATAAGGTCAAGAGTTGTGTAATTTTATTGTGGCCGATTTAATTCTTCTACCTCTCATCCTCTATTCAAACAGGCTGGAGCGGAGGTGGGGGTGGGAAATGGAAGGGGGTACTGTGCTCTAATCTTCTGGCTTTCATCATATGGCTTATAATAAAGTTTTGCTTTTTTTTTTCACCTGTTGTATGTACAGTTCCTGACTTAGAGAATTTTGAGGAAGGAAAAAATTTCTTTGCTGGGTGCTCTGAAGAAAGAAGATGACTGTCCATTCCATTCCAGAGAGTGGAATTTTTCTTTCAAACCTCACTATAAATTTTAATAGTGATTTTAACAGATAGCATCTTTGTATCTAAGTGAAAAAAACTGATGCATCAAAGAGAGTATTCTTCAGTGAGATGCACTTCACAATGTCAAGGCAAGTTAGGCTGCAAAGCTTGAAATTAACTCACCAGAGTAGGCAAGAATGATTACATTCTACTATATTATTAAGCCTATAAACAATGCAATTTATTGGTAGGCTTCAAAATCAGTTGCAGGTGTTTGTTAGAACTCCTAAAGAGGAGGAAGAGAGAACATACTTACTAATTACAAATGTGACTCCAGCAAGTAAACTCTTTAACCTCAGTTTCCTAATCTATAAAATGGGGGTAATAATAGTACCTATTTTCCAGGTTGAGAATTATGTAATATGATACAAAGTGCTTTAAAAATCTATATAAATGTTGACTGTTATTATCTCTGAAAAAAGATTCTCCTAGATTTTCTCTCAATTCTGAATATCATCAGTGAGTGATGCTTTTTGTGGATGCTACAAAAATAATAATAGCAAAAAATGCTATTACTATTACTGTTATCATTACTATTATCATTACATTTTCATCATTATTTTATGCTGCCCATTGGGTTTTTTTTAAATAACTTTTTATTGATAGAACGCATGCCAGGGTAATTTTTTACAGCATTATCCCTTGCATTCACTTCTGTTCCGATTTTTCCCCTCCCTCCCTCCACCCCCTCTCCTAGATGGCAAGCAGTCCTTTACATGTTGAATAGGTTACAGTATATCCTCGATACAATATATGTGTGCCGAACCAAACAGTTTTCTTGTTGCAGAGGGAGAATTGAATTCAGAAGGTATAAATAACCCGAGAAGAAAAACAAAAATGCAAGCAGTTTATATTCATTTCCCAGTGTTCTTTCTTTGGGTATAGCTGCTTCTGTCCATCTTTGATCAATTAAAACACTCTTTATCGAAGAGATCCACTTCCATCAGAATACATCCTCAAACAGTATCATTGTTGAAGTATATAATGATCTCCTGGTTCTGCTCGTTTCACTTAGCATCATGAACTGATAATATTCCATAACGTTCATATACCACAATTTACTCAACCATTCTCCAATTGATGGGCATCCTTTCATTTTCCCGCTTCTAGCCACTACAAACAGGGCTTATGCTGCCCATTGTTGCAAAATAGTTATTCTAGTACATTTCCATTGATGTTCCATTGATTCTATCAATGGGGAATTCATTAATTAAGGTCAGTTTGTAAATATTATTGAAAGCCCACTATATTTGTGGGCAGTGTGTTGAATGTTGTGCAAAGTAAAAAAAGATATGACATGGTTCTAAAAGTGGGCAATGAACATTTTGTATCATTACTATTTTGGATTGTAAACTTTAGAAAAGTAATTGAGTCTCATCTAAATTGTATTTCTCCCAGTGTGTCAAACATAGCTACTTAATAAACGAAAGAATTATGTCACGTTGAATTTCCCAGAAGATAATAATATTTTTGGGATGTCAAAATCATAGTATGCCTCTGCTCTAGTAAAGAGGAACGTCTTTTTGTAGTTGGACTAAGATTTGTACTTTGTCAGGACTTTTGTAAGGAAACCCTATTGATCTTCTTACCTCTAGTTTTCCCAAGTTTTAAAATATCCTTCACATATCTGTCAAACTAATCTTAGTATATTTCTCTGAATCCATCACAACCTTGCTCAAAAGCCTTCAATAGTTCCCCATTATATACAAAATTCAAAGGTGTTCATCTAGACCCATTTAAAATCTAATTTGAACCTATCTTTCTAGCCTATCTGTTATTTCATGAACATTGTTCGAATGACTTGCTGCTCTTGTTTATTCTTATGTACCCATTTCTTTCTCATATTTCCACATATCATTCCCCCATGCCTGAAATGGACTACCATTACCTCCTTGACAACTGAAGTACTTCCCTTCTTTCAAGGGCCAGCTCAAATGCCAATGTTTCATGAAGTCTTCTCTGATTTCTTTTTCTCTATTTACAAGTAGACTCTTCCTCTTTAAATATCTCTGATCATTTCATTTGATCCTTCCCAAGACTGAGTTAATCATGTGTTGTTGCTTCATTCCATTTACTAGATTATAAGTTCCTTATAGCTAGAATTTATTATTTTCTATCTTTGTGCTCACAGCACCTAGAACCAGGCCTTATTCATAGTAGGAGGTTAATACATTTTTATTTTTGGATTGAACTATTTGATTGTGAGATTTATTCCATTTTTTAAAACATTTTTATTTAACATTTTTAACATTTTTATATTTCAGGTCCTGAAAGGGACCTCAAGAAGAAGATTAAAAAAAAAATTGACCAGGTTTTTTTTAAAGATCTTAAGTCAGTTTTATTACTGAAAAATATTTTGATCACATTATCTTTGAGCTGTCATTTTCTTTTATTAATAAAAATGAATTAAATTTAAGTTAATTAATTAATTAAGATCTTTAAAAAAAAACCTGGTCAATTTTTTTTTTAATCTTCTTCTTGAGGTCCCTTTCAGGACCTGAAATATAAAAATGTTAAAAAAAAAAAAAATGGAATAAATCTCACAATCAAATAGTTCAATCCAAAAATAAAAATGTATTAACCTCCTACTATGAATAAGGCCTGGTTCTAGGTGCTGTGAGCACAAAGATAGAAAATAATAAATTCTAGCTATAAGGAACTTATAATCTAGTAAATGGAATGAAGCAACAACACATGATTAACTCAGTCTTGGGAAGGATCAAATGAAATGATCAGAGATATTTAAAGAGGAAGAGTCTACTTGTAAATAGAGAAAAAGAAATCAGAGAAGACTTCATGAAACATTGGCATTTGAGCTGGCCCTTGAAAGAAGGGAAGTACTTCAATTGTCAAGGAGGTAATGGTAGTCCATTTCAGGCATGGGGGAATGATATGTGGAAATATGAGAAAAACCTAAACTCGGAAAACCTAAATTCTCTTGTGTGGAGGGATATTGAGGAGGAAACCTGTATAGAATAATTTCTAGAGTGATAGAGCGATAATAACTGGGAGAAAGGAGGGGTTGATAGGTAGGTAGTAAGATGGAACAGGAAGCGCCTTAATTAGGGGATATGCTATGAAAGAAGCTTGGTAAAGAAAGAAGGAAGTTTAGGGATCCTGAGAAGCAAAGGTAAAGGGGAAGCACCTTTTAGTTCTGTAGAATCATCTTTATGAATTCATAAATATGAAAATAAAGATATTTGTTAAGTCTGTGAGTTGGAAAGAAGGAAATAAATTTAGTATTTATTAGCATTCCTTTTGAAAAGAGTTGGGCTAGAAGTAGAGATCATTTGAGTTCTATGTTACTAACACACAAGGCAACTGAGCAAGTTTTATTTAAGACCTACTTAAGGTCCTAAATAAGCAGGAGAATTTAAAGCAGGGATGGTTTGGTGCTTGTTTTTGTACCCCCAACATCTAGAACATTCTAGGCACTAGTATAATTTGGGACAGTGTGGTATAGCATATATATATATATATACCAAGACTACTCATTAGTTCTTGAGTCAGAGGACTTGTATTTAAATACCATCTTTGAAAAATTCTAACATTTACTACTTACATGACTGTGGACAAATCATTCATTATTCCTGGGTCACATTTCCCTCACCTATAAATGAAGGGGGTTAAGACTAGAGGATTTCCAAAGTGTCTTCCAATTCTAGCATTCTACAATTCTAATCTTCTCATTATGCTGATTTTTTTAAAATGAAATATTTGGCTTACAGATTTAATGTCACTAAAATATAATTTGTTTGCACATCAAATGTTAATGCTGTTTTTAGAAGAAAAATGAAATTGAAGAGGCAGTTGCTACCGCAACACTGCTCATGTCACTAAAATACTCTTCTGTTTTTACGCTTTCCTAACGCCTCCATATCTTTTCCCCCTCCTGTTCCACAGTATTTTTACAAAACTGTCAGTCTTTATTAATATTTTGTTTTCCTCTTTTGAGAAATTTAGAATTTTGATAAGAGCCTTATATTTTACCCCGACAGACCCTTTTATCAGTGCATATGTGCACTCTGAGTAAGTGGCTTTATCTTCATCAGTTTTAAGCAATGATTGGGACTATCAACAGGCTATGGTTGAATGTTAGCTAGACATTCTAAAGTAGAGTAAGAGACTTTTAAATGCAGGGCAGTAAGGGATTTTAAGTGAGACCTGCTTTAAAAGGACTACCCTGTCATTTTGCCACTGAGAGGAAATAATCTGTTTAGGGTTTATGATCATCAGAAATGCATGCATCAACAAGATTCATTATCATAGGATTAGACATAAAAAAAACCAGAACAGACTCTAGAGGCCATCTAGCCTAAAACAGTGCCTACTGTGTGCTTAATGCTCAAGATATCAAAATATATTGTTGTTCAATTATTCTAGTAATATCCAAGTCTTCATGACCCCATTTGGGGTTTTCTTGACCAAGATATTGAAATAATTTGCCATTCCCTTCTCCAGCTTATTTTAGAGATGAGGAAATTGAGGCAAAAAGCATTAAGTGACTTGTGCAGGGTTACACAGTAATTGAGTGACACAGTCAATAAGTGATTGAGGTTAAACTTGAAATCAGGTCTTCCTGACTCCAGACCTGGCATTCTATCCAGTCCCTCCCTTCCTAACATAGGGGACAGCTATCTGATGTGACAGCATAGAGCAGGGAGAGGGGATGTTGAGTTTCAGGAACAACTATAGTCCTATTGGAATACAGGGGAAAGTAATATGAAAGAAATATGTAATTGTAGGTGGAAACAAAGTTAGAAGGCTTGAAATAATATAGAATATAAATAGAATCTACATACTTGATCACTTTTTAACACAGATCACTAATTTTGACCTCACTAATTTGGACTTAATCATACTAGTTTGAACTTAAGATGTCCTGAAATTTTGATATACATTATACATGGTGAAGAAAGTGTTTGCTAATAAAAAAAATGTATTTCCATTTACATACTAATAGATTCTCAGAGTAGAAAGAGATGTTAGAGTTCATTTAGTTTAATTTACATCTAATTTTGTAATCCTTTCTACAGTATTGCTGATAGTCATCTACTCTTAAAAAAAAAAAATGTCCTGTAGCAGGCACCTGAATATCTAAAAAAAAAACCTGTCCACTCCATTTTTAAACAGTTCTAGAAAGTTCCCTCATTAAGTCCAAATTTCCCTTTTTATAATTTTTACTTGTTCCACACTCTGTCTTTTGGAATTACACAGAACAAGTCTATATTGTCTTTCTGTGAGTCCATTTATTTGATTTAGTTTTCAAATCAAATCTTCACTTAGTATTCTCTTTGGGTTAAATATATATTAAAAAGGGAGCCCCAAGATGGTACAGTGGATAAAACATTGGCCCTGGAATCAGGTATAGCTGAGTTCAAAGAGGGTCTCAGACAATTACTAGCTGTGTGAATCTGGGCAAGTCATTTAACCCTGTTTGCCTCCAATAAATAAAAGAATAAACAGTTTGAACACCAAAATAATCTGAACATTTTTCCTTGCCTTGTCTGATTGGTGTATTTAAAGATGATTGGAATCTTATGATGTGAGATCAATACATTGAAAGGCTCTACTCAAACAGCAATACCACTATTAGGACATACCCAATACTTTGAGGGTATACTTCTAGAGATCAAATAAAGAAGAAGAGAACCCACATATAAAAAAGCTATTTTTATGATGACAAAGTATCAGAAACCAAGCAGGATGTCCATCAGTTGGGGAATGGCTGAACAGATCATGGCATACAAATACAATGGAATTTAATTATGTTGTAAGAAACAATGAAAAAGATGGCTTCAATGAAATCTGCAAAGACTAGTATGAACTGATGCAAAGTTAAATAAGAAGAATCAAAACAACTTATACAATGCAAAAACATTATAAAGAGAATTTTAATATACTTTTATGTACAACTTTCATATGCTTTAAGAATTCTGATAAATGTACTGACTAATCAAAATTCCATAGAAGCAAAGATAAAGCATGCTACTTACCTTCTGACACACACACACAGAGATGGACTCAGGTTGCAGAATGAAACACATTTTGGGGGGGATGAGAGGACAAAACCAATATGGGAATTAGTTTTACTTGGCTTTATTTGTTTTTTATTTTATTTTATTTACTTCTATATGTTACTTAGGTTTTCTTTTCCCAACGGGGTAAGATCAGACAGAGAGAGATAAAAAATATTTTGTTAATTGAAAAAAAAAGCTCCTTTTGCCTACCCTGTAAAAAATTTCACAGACCTTACTTTGTATTGGACTACTGCAAATTGGTCTAAAGTCTGGACAGAAATGATTTCCTGAATTTTTGCTTAAGTGGGCTGTTTCATTTCCTAGTACTAGACTATGTCAGTACCTTGAATTTAGCTGTACCTAATACATAATTACTGGATTAGAAGAGATTAGACTAGGACCCATGCAAGGTGATGAAGTAGAAGAAATTGTTTCCTTATATTCTTTTTGTATGAGTATTCTGCTAGTATTTATATGAAACCAATAACTATAGTTATATCGAAGGTGATGGTGACTATTTCTGTTTCTTGAAACCCAAAAACAGACTAAGATACATTTCAAATGTATCTAAGATATTTCAAATAAGATAATTCAAATTTTCAAATTGCTGGGGAAATTGTGTGTGTGTGTGTGTGTGTGTATAATCAATCATTTTTAGCAATTTTAATGTACATGATTGCTGTAAAAATCAAATGAGATAATATTACAAAGTATTTAACATAGTGCCTGAAACATAGTAGATATGTAAATACGTATTCTCTTCCCTTCCTTAGTTGATTCCTTTCTTCCATCTTGGTTAAATGGACTATATAACCAACCTTCACAAAATGCCTTTGAGACCCCTCACCAACAGTTTTCCTGTCTCTGGATGGATTGTGCTAGTAATTTTTTCTTTTGGTTTTATATACTGTCTCCATTTACATTGTTTCCATAGATTTCTCTCTCTGAAAGTGATATCATCCAAAGTTTATTGGGGTTACCTTGAATCACTGAATCACTGAGAAGAACCAAGTCTGTCATAGTTGATCATCATACAATTTTGTTGTTACTTTGTACAATGTATTCCTTGTTTTACTTGTTTCACTTAGCATTAGTTCATGTAACTTTTCCCAGGGCTTTTTAAATCAGCCCGTTCATCGTTTTTTATAGAACAATAATATTCCATTACTTTCAGATGCCATAATTTATTTAGCCATATTCTAACTGATGGGCATCTACTCAGTATTCCATAATTTGCACCGCAAAAAGAGTTGGTACAAATATTTTTGCACTTGTGGTTCCTTTTGTCTTTTTTATGATCAGCAGACTCAGTGGAGACACTGCTAGATCAAATGGTATACACAATTTGATAGCCCTTTGGGCAAAGCTCTCCAGAATGGTAAGATCAATTCACAACTCCACAAACAATGCATTAGTGTCCCAGTTTTCTCACATCCCCTCCAACATTTATCATTATCTTTTCCTATCATTTAGCAAATCTGAGAGGTATAAAGTGGTACCTCAGAATTGTTTTTATTTGCATTTCTCTAATCAATAGTGATTTAGAGCATTTTTCATATGACTATATGTAGCTTTAATTTCTTCATCTGAAAATTGTCTGTGCATATCCTTTGACTATTTATCAATTGGGGAATGACTTGTATTATAAATTTGACATAGTTCTTTATATATTTTAGAAATGAGGCCTTTATCAGAAACACTGTCATTTTCTCAGTTTTGTGTTTCCTTTTTAAATATATGATAAATTTATTGTATTACTTTCTTTTTTCCCCCTTTTTTTCTTCCCCCTTTTTTTCTTCCCTTCCCTATCCTGCCTTAGAAATGGCTACTATTTGGCACAAGTGTGTGTGTGTGTGTGTGTGTGTGTGTGTGTGTGTGTGTGTGTAAATAAAACTATTCTTTACATACTTCTATTAGTTCTTTCTCTGTTAACATTTCCCTTCATATATATGCTTATTTACTTGTTGTCTCTTCCATTAGAATGAGAGCTATTTGAGTACAGGGACCATTTTTGCCTTTTGTATCCCCAGTGAGTAGCACAATTCTTTATACCTAATAAGTGTTTAATAAATGCTTTATGAGTGACAGAGATACTGTCAGCACAACTTGGGTGCAGATATCACAAGCTGGTTCCTGTTGTGATCTGAGAAGACTAGATTGTGCCCTGGAATTATTCCTACTGTCCCCAGACAGGAAAAAACACATGGGTCCAACCCTTAAAGAAGGCAAACTCCAGAAAGTTAAACTGGCTCACATGAGGACATGGCTATCCAAGACCATAGTATATACTAGACTACCTGGTTTTAATGGATAATTAACCTGTTCCAAGATAGTAGATACTGGTTTTGACTCCTCCATGACTAAGAATCCTAGTCTAAACATCACTAGTTTCATAAAACATTCTGATGTTGTCTTATATGGGCCTTCTTTTGATCAGTCATTATTGGCAAGAAGTTATCGGAAGGTGACTGCTGAACTGCCATTATATCTCCAACGTGAATTCCTACTTTAACCCTTCATTATCATATTTCATCTCTGTTACTCCCAGTCTTATTCTCAGTTATACTGAGGCCTATCTCCTAGGTGCCCCACCTCCCACTCCCCACACCCATCTTTCACTGCTGAGTTTGTTTTTTGGAGGTATGCCTGTTACTAATTAGTCAGGCCTAGAGACATGGGCTGCCTTCTGCAATAAAGCATTCACCAGATTATCTGATAGGTTTTTGCTGTTATTGCATCAAATACAATGTCCCAGTAGTTACTGGCATCTAGGATTTGTTTTATTTTTACTTTTATTTATAGAAATAAGCAAGTAGTGCCCCAGTTTGTGTGTGTATGTATGTTTTTCCTGAGTATTCCAGGTGTGGCCTTCATAGTTGTTGAGAGAGTAATATCTCGCTCCACCAAAGCAGGAGTTGTTGGCCAAAAGAGATCAACTGCACCCATGTTTTTCTCATTGCCATTAGAGACTTTCTAGGGAGGAGTTTTCAGTTGATGACAGTCCATCCCAGGGGCATGTCTACAACTCTTTCTGCCTTTCTCTTTAAAATTCCATGTCTTTTTAGTTTCAATATGCTCATTAAAAAATCGACAGGCATTTATTACTTATATACTATGTTTCAGGACTGTTAGATTCTCAAGTCTTTGGACAGTGGGGTATGACCAAGTCCTCATTATTGTTTACTCTCTACCAAATGGCCAAACTCCATATTTTGCCTATAGATTAACATAGGGTTAGGGCATGCTTATTTTATTATGTGTTTAATGTTTAACCAAAGATTCTAGGATGGTATAATGAGAAAATGGAAAAGAGCCAGGTTACACACACACACACACACACACACACACACACCAAATAAAAAACACCAGAGAGAAGGAAATAATTAATAATTAGTGGAGAAATCAAGCAACAAGAAGTTAAGAGAAGAAAACTATTTGGATTCTATTAAGTTCTAATCTGGTTCTAATAAAAATTACTATAGAACAACTGGATCAGCTACAATACTATAAGGAATACAGAAGAAAAATGAATTATGTGAGATAGTTGGGGCACATAAATGTTTATCAAAGGATTGGTCATCATTTTAAAAAAATCAAGAAACCAAATAAAAAAACATTTTTTTTTGTAAAAGTGTAATTATTTTAGGTATTTTATTTAATTCAACAAGCCAAAAATTGTAAAATCTAGTCAAAATATAAAAGTTTCTTCATTGCATATAAGTAACTTTAAAAACAAGTTAAATTTTCCAAAGTACCATATCTTTGTTATTAAGGAATATGCCAAATAAAATCTCAGAGGGCCAGAATTAGTTAGTAATTTAGCAATTAAGAGTCATAATAATAATGTTGATGCTACCATTATAAGATTATCTTATCAAGTGACCTTTAAGAGAATGTAAATGGAGAAATTACTTTTATATTAAAAAACCCATATTTGTAAGAAAAACATTATAGTAGTGTTTAGAAGAAGCAGAAAGTAGGAAATAATAAATATCAAGGATTCCTAAATTATTTAGTATTTTAATTTAGATTATTTTAATCATGTATCCTTATTAGTACCTTGTTTTGAAAGCAGTTCCCAATTATGATGGTACCAGATCTGTGGATAAAGGTTCCAGTGCTTCTTTTACTATAAAGAGAATGTGCTTCAGAATTTTTAAGGTAGCCAAATTTTTTAGGTAAGGAAGGAGCGGGCAGAGAATCACCAGGAGAAATATTTCCTGACATTAGTTTGTAAAAGCAAAACAAGCTTAATCACAATTGTCTATATCATCAAAGTTTGAAATCTTGCCAATTTTTAGACAGAATGCCATTTAATTAAATAATCTATGTTCATAGTTCTGTTATCATTATGAAGAGAGGTTTTATCCTATTTCAACAGAATTTTAAAACACCAAAGTGAGAAAAGAATTGAAAATAAAAAGTAATATTGAAATACAAAAACAAGACTATTACTCTCAAAGATCTACTGGAGTTAGGAGGTAGTACAATATGGAGCATTATGTTATTACAGATTAAAATAGTAATGTTAAGTAGCTTTCTAAAAAGAAAATTGCTTACAATATACTTTTACATTTATTCTGCTCTATTAACATTTTCTCATAATTTTCTCAGGTCCACATAATCAGCAAACCCAATAAATCAATGCTTGATTTGTTTCCAAATTTCCAGGACATAAATCTTCACATTGAAAACTTAATAAATACCTCTTTGATTGTAGTCTGCTCTAGAATACCCCTAAGTAAAAGGTATCTCTTAGGTCCTCTAGTTCATCCCCTTGATTTTTCACATGAGGAAATGGGAGTCAAGAAAGTTGAAATTTGTATAGCTAAATTATTCATTCATCTCACACTCAGACTAGTAAATCATGTGACTGCAATGTGGTTGGCTACTTATCCTATGTAGGTTCTAAGCCAGTGGTTCTCAAACTTTTGTTCTCATAATCTTTATACTATTAAAAATTATTGAGGATCTGTTCAGAGAGTTTTTTTCCAATGTGGGTAGTATTTATAGATATTTACCATGTTAGAAATAAAAACTAACTTTAAATTTTATGACTCTTTGAAAAAGTTTCAGAGATCTCCAGGAATCTCTAGATCACACTTTGGGAACCACTGTTAAACATTTGGGATTGTTTCTTTTGCTATTTTATCTGTGTCCCACAAAGCATGAAGGTATCTCCTCAAACAATCTCAAGAAACTAATATATATATATATATAATATTGTTATATATATATAATATTGTTATATATATATATATATAGCAATATTTAATTTAATTTGGTCTGATGACTTTCATTCCTTCCAAATTGATCAAGGACCTTTGCCACCCATTTTCATGCCTTTGATTGATTGATTCAATAGAGATAACCCTCCCTGATCAACAGAATTAGTTTGAGCAATTTATTAAACCAACCCTCACCCCTACACTCTGGTCATGTAGGCACTAAGGAGCGGAACTGGAATTTAAATCTAGGCCCTCTTTTTCCAAAGCAAGAGTTGTTTCCACTGTAACAATTTGCCTCTAGTCGCCATATTCCTACTAGCATGTAGTGTAGTAAATACAAGTAATAACTGGAATTATCTATATAGGCATCAAAGAGGAAGAAGCATTGATCTGAGTGTTGAATGATGGTGATGGTTGAGGAAGGACTTCACTGCAAAGATGTTGATGATTTTGGCAAATATATTGATGTGGGTTATTTAAAGGTTGATTTTGGAGAATTGATGGGCCACTTTAAATGAAATGTAGCTTACACAAGGGAAAGTAATATGAAACAAGACTGGATAGAAAGGCTGGAGCCAGATATGCGAAATTTGAAAAGTGTCAGAGAAATTTGTGTTGACCACAAAGTCAGTAGGGAGTTATAGAAAGTATTTGAGCAAGGGACTGATAAGGACAGAACTGTTTCTTGGAAAGAATCCTTTGGAAGCTGTGGAGAGGATGTATTAGGAAGAAAATCTGAATCAGGAAAAAACTTAGGGACTATTATAATAGTCTAGGTGACAGGTAATAAGTTATTGAACTGGTGAGGAAGGAGGAGAACTTTTCTTCCATATAAATATGTAATCATCAGAACATGTAATCTATAGTATTTTATGCGTCTCAAAGCTTAGTACATTGCTTACTATAGAAAACCAGTTACATAAGCATAAGGGACACAAAGAAGGATGAAAATAATCTCTTTCCTTAAAGAGGTTGTATGGGGAAGGGAAAGACAATCACTTGCTCAGGATAACACAGTTAGTATCAAGTGTCCAAGACTGAATTTGAACTCAGAGCCTCCTGATTCCAGGGCCAGTGCTCTATCCACTGTTCTACTTCGCTGCCCCAATGTTACATTTTAATGGGAGAGAAAACAAAATACATATGAGGTGGATGGAAGTTAACTTTAGAAGTGAAAACTGCAGCAGCCTTGAAAAATGATAAAGGCCTCCTGAAGAAGATTTGAATTGATTCTTGAAGGAAATTAGGAATCTTAAGAAACAGAGATGAGGAAGGATAGTATTCTAGGCCTTGGGAATAGCCATGGAAAGATATGGATGGGAGAAGCATGTATAAGGAACAGCAAAAGTAAGTGGAACAATGTATGGATGAATTACAAGAAGACTGGAAAGATTGGAAGGTACCAAATTATGAGTACTTTTAAATGCCAAATGAATAACTTTATATTTGATCCAGTAATATGAAACCACTGAAAATTTTTCATCGGGTAAGGATGATGTGGTCAAATTTGCATTTTAGGAATGCAAGCAGCTGAGGAAAGGACAGATTAGAGTAGGAAAAGTCTTGAATTAGAGAGACTAGGAGGCTGATGCCCAAGTCTAATTAAGAGGTGGTAAGAACCAGAACAAAGATGATTGTAGAATGAGTTGAAAGAAGTATAGGAGAGATATTATGGAGGTTGAAATGATTGGATCTGACAACTAAGTGGATATCTGAAATGGTGAATATGATTTAAAAGTAGAAGATCACACTGAGACCAGCATATTTAAGAATAAATAATAGAATGATGTAGGCCTGGAGAGGAATGGTAAGTGAGGAGTTTTGTCGTGGTGGGAAGGAAGGAATGAGTTGCATTAGCTGTTTTTGAAATAACTAATTTCTTAGGTAAGGTAATTGGAGTTTTCTTTTCATAGATGTCATTTCTGGCCTGTCCTTGGGTTATTTTAGCTGAAGTTTCAGAAAAGCTGCTTCCAATTTTGCTGTGTCTTCAGAGAAAGATTGGCAATAAGCTGTTGCTAGTTGAATTTAGTATAAAAATTAGCTTCCAATTAAGAGAGGCCTCCAACTGAGAATGTAGACATCATGTTCATTAAAAAAGTCCTATAGTCAATGCTTGTTATCTAGATTCATTAGTCATTTGGTTGAACATACAGTCAAAGAATGTGGCACAATTCCAAAGAAGTCCTAGGGAAAACAATCTGGTTATTGAAAAAAAACAAACCAAAAACCTCTGCCACCTGTAGCTGACATCACCCACAACCCCTTGCCAATACTATGAAAAAGCAACAATAGATATTCAGCCCAAAGCCCCTAACTGACTTGCAGAATATTTTTGACTGAAAGTGAAAAGGTCAAAACCTCTGATAGTCCTATATAATCTTATCTTCCCAAAGAATATTAGTAGACTTCCTTCCCTCAGCAGAGAAGTGGCAGATGTTTTATAAAGGAAGATTCTGGAGTAAGAGGTATGATCACAAGAATTTGATAGTAGTGTAAACTGAAGAATGTCAATACTAATTTGCTGTTAAGGATATTTGCAGGGAAGAAGCCTCCTTTCTGGTGGTTCATTTGCCTTCTTATTCATAGACAAAGTTGTCATGATCTGTTCTTGCATGAACAACTTGGCCATATGTATGCATTTGGCTCCCCTGATCAGCTCATTAGCTTTGTCCCTTAGAATACAGAATTTCTTAGCCATAAAAGAGAAACATAAATCCAAACTTAGTGCCTGTAGTGATTTGTTGTGTATGTTGAATGACAAATAGCAGTCTTAAATGGAAAGAAATGGCTTAGAATCTGGGAAAGGATATTGGAATTGGAATCAGGAAGCAAGGATGAAATCCTGACTCAGACTTTTAGATAGTTAAGTAGATGAATCATTTATTAAGTGCTTACTATGTACTAGATTCTGTTCTGAGAGCTGGGGATACATATATAATCAAGTAGGACATCGACTCTGCCCTCAAGGAAATTACATTCTAATAGGGGAAGGCAACACATAAAGACAATCTGGAAGGGGAGCTAAAGCAGTAATGGTGGAAATAGAGTAGGGGAGATAGTTTTTAAATGTTGTAGAGCACTGGATCTAGGCAAGATAAGCCAAAGCTGTCCTTTTGGAATCCAGAGGGGTTTGAGGAGTGGTATATTTTCAGTAGAAAAGTAGGGGGAAAATAAAAAATTAAATTAAATTTTTAAAAAAATGAAAAGTAGGTAGAGATGATGCCATGGGATCATGGCATGAAGATGATTGGAGAAATGCTTTAGAGACCTGGATCCAAAAAAGATAAGACTAAGACTAACCTATCAAAGCCCAAAGTGATTCCAGTAGCACAGTCCAATTTTCCAGTGCGAAGGAGGTGAATATGATGTACTGGGTGGAGACAGCATGGAATGGAGATAACTGGGAAGTACATTGGAGTCCTGGGGCTGACATGCAGGAAAGATAAGGCTAAGATTGCTCTTTCAAAATCTGGGGTGGTTCTAGGAGCAGAATCCAATTTTGTAATAGGAAAGAAGTAGAGATGGTTGGAGGGAAGAATTTTTATTATCTGTGTTATCTTAAACTAGACCCTTAAACTCTCAGAGCCTCAGTTTCCTTATTTGTAAAATGGGAACTATCATTCTTACCTTCCAGGGATGTTATGGTGAAAATAGTATGTAATCCTTGAAGCATTATACGATTGTGAAATTATTATTATTAAATATTTCCCCTCCTCTTTGTCTTCTAACCTAATCATAGAATGTTGGACTTAGAACAAATCCTAGAGAACATTTAAAACAACTCTGTCCTTCCGTGTTCAAGAGCATATTGCTAATTAATACCCAGAGCTAGACCTAGAACTCAGTTCTTCCAACTGTCAGATCTTGAGTTCTTTCTACTGAACTAACATTATTTGTATCTCTCCTTGTATACTCTGTCATTATTCATTATCATGGGAAAGTATTTCAAGCTTGTGAGGAAATTTGAGGAGTTAGGTTGCCATGAAACATCTTATTTTGGTATCTAGGGAAACTGATTAATTGCCTCAGTAGTGTTGGCCACAATCATGCAGTTATATGGGCAAGTAGTAGACATGTTTCCTGAAACATTTCTTCCTGAGACATTATTGTTCTAATTTAATTTGCTCTTATCCTGTTCTCTCTTCTCATTAAAGACTGTTCTGTTGCATTTGTGGATGACACACTGTAGAGGAATCTGAAGCTTATCTAGTAAATTTCACTTGTATGAGACTTTCCATATTCCCCAAGGAAGGACAAGAAAGAGAGAAAGAAGAACATAAGTAATAAATAGTTCTCTGCAATAACTTTACATTTCTCTCCCTTTACTCTACCCCCAAACCAAAAAAAAAAAAAAAAAAAAATCTGAAGTCAATCAGCCTGATTTGAAGACTTATTTTTCTTCCAATGAATGAATTTCTCTAACCAATTGTGAACATGTTTGTATTTCTCCAGTATGTGGCTGTGACCTGGCTCAAGGAGGCTTCTTCATAAAGAACGGAGAATATCTCTGCACCCTGGATTACCAACGAATGTATGGAACACGCTGTAATGGCTGCGGGGAATTTGTGGAGGGAGAGGTGGTGACAGCTCTTGGGAAGACCTATCACCCTAACTGCTTTGCCTGTACAATTTGCAAGTAAGTAGTAACTGGTCAGCTACCTATAGCAAATCAGCAGCAGGGGGAAAGCTGTGCAATGCAGTAGAAATGACATTGGACAGATTTTCTTGTTAATAACATTCTTCCTCTGTCCCTTCCCTCACTTCCCTCTTTTTTATACCCCATCTATCTGTCATCTTCTCCTTTTATCCCTTTCCCTCCTCCTCCCCTTCTTACTTTCCCCTTTCTATCCATCTTTCTTTTTCTCTACTACTCCATCTTTTTCCCAGTCTTTATTTCTCCCCTTCCCTCATCTTCACTCCCCTTCTCCTTCTTCTTTACCTCTTCATCTTACATTTACCTTTAGTAATTGGAGTCTTCCTCTAATGTTATCTAGATATCAGAAGAAAATGAGGAAGTTCTTCTTATAGTAGATTTATGGGAGTGTATGGACAAGAATCACATAAGATAGGCAATCATGGATGATTTGTACTCTGTATTGATGAAGGGGCCATACATTCAATAAAATTACAGATCCCTTTGAGTATAAGACATCCTCTATGATAGTGAGGAATACTTTTAGTGAGTACACATGTCCTTATTTTATTCCTGTTGTGTTTAATTATGATGATATAAAGCAAAAGACATTAATAAAAACTGATTTTTTTTTAGTCACTATCAATATACACATAAATCCATCAATATGGGAGGCATTACACATGATTACATAAGCACATAGCAATATAACACAGGCTAGAAGTGATGTAACAAATAACATGAATCAACATGAAGAATTTATACATATCCTAAGTCCTAGAAATAGTCCAAAAGGAATCCATTGTCCATTAGTTCACATGCCAGGAATCCAATAATTCCTGCAAGCTTTGAAGTACTGCAATAGTCTCATCAACAATTTTTCATCTCAAGGAATCCAACGATTCCTGCTGGTTTTTAAGTCCTTGCAACAGTTTCATCTTGTGATTCCTCAAGATTTTAAAGTTCTTTTAACAGTCTCATTGTCAGCCATGCTCTTTCAGTGTCAGATGTTTCTTAAATCTCCTTTATTTGGGGGCTTTTCTCTTTTTCTGTTTCTCTGATGGACAAGGCAAATACGGCTTGTTGGCACCTATCTAATTCCTTCTCCATCTAGAAATACAAGCAAACCCTCTCTCCTAGACATTTAACTTATCTAATTCCCTTCTATTTATCACTTTGGGATTTCTCCTCATCATCTGGCAATTACATTGGAGCTGTTTGTACTGCCCTGTTGGTTTAAAAGGCCTGTATTCTCCCCAACTGTAATCCTGGTTGCTTTTCTGTTGGTTGATCACATCAGAGTCCTGACCTTCTAAAGACTCTCTGGGTGTAACCTCAGCTGCCATCATGCTCCACCTGTCTTTTGATTGGATTTAGTTTGGTGAATCAAGAAGAATTGTTCACAAAATTTCTTTACTTTTTCATCATCTGCAATAGATATTAACACAAGTTAATTATTTTCATTGTGATCTTTTGTTTGTATTCATTGTAAATATTGTAAAACAAAATGGTCATCTGCACAATGAAATGATACTTCTTATTGAATTGGAAGCCAATTCTTCCAAATCCTTTCTTAACCTCTATTAAAAAAACAAACAAACTGTGACCCTTCCTATTTAATTAAAACTTAATTTTATCTTCTGGATTTGTTTATACGTTAAAATTTCAATATTAATATAGTTTAGTTCTTCCAAAGCTATAATCATTGAACAAACTTAACATTTCAATACTAGCAGCTGAATTGTTCATTGATTATCTAAAAGTTATGCAATTCTTAACAATTTCTTATCCCTCTACAAAATTCACACCACTATCAATCCAGAAGTACACACAGGTTACACAGACCAAAAGGATATTTTAAAACATAAAATGTCTTTATTTCCTAAGTTTTCATAATCAAAGATTTTTGTAACTTGTAGCCAACTGCAGTAATGAACCTTTGCAGACTTTACTAGATTGGTATTTAGACGTAGACTTAATATGTTACTGAAACCATGCTAATAGCTCTTCCAACTTAATAGAACCTCCCAGAATTCATGTTCTGCTACCATATCCCCCAGGAACCCATGGTTACCTTTGCACAAAGATGAAGCATCAAACTAAGACTTTGTGAACTCAGTTTCTTATATCTAAAAAGCTATTGGTTTGGGCAAAATGACCTCTGATATCTCTATTAGAACATGAGATCTTTGGGAGTAAGAATTGTTTCACTCTTATTTGTATCCTCAGAACCTAGCTCATGTTTAATAAATATTTTTGTTGAAGAATTAATTCTATCTCTATTGTTTTATAAGATAGACTCTGTGAAATTCCATTTTATTAAGTGAATGAAGAGAATTCTCTACATCTTAAGAACTAAATTCCATTTTGCTTTCATTGGTTTTCTACAGAGCATAATTAAAACCCTTTGACTTTATTTGTAAATATAACAGAGACATGTATAGACAGAATCTAAAAATTTGGGTTTGAGTGGGGCAGGAATATATTGAGCCTATATTCTTCATTATAAATATTAACTGAAAGGAGATAGGGGTGAGGTATTAAAGAGAATGATTCTTTAGTTCCTAGATGTTCTTCCTATAGGTATCACTAGAAATTCCTTCCAGACAAGATTGATTCTACATTTATCTAGTACAAGAATTGGACAAAGTTGGGCTTTTACTTATCTTAATGTCTATTCTGCTGTGAACCAACATTAGTAATATTTGTCTGTAGCTTGGGCTACCTTTGATTTGATAGTTGCTTTGGAATTTTCCTCAATGCACAGGTGCATGATAGTAACCAAACATAAGAGTAATTTTACTACTCCAAATTTACTTCTTGATTTACAGATAGATTACAGCTAATTATCAATAAACATCAACAACTATCGTGCTTGAACAGAGATTGAAACCAGAAGCAACTGGAAGAAAAAAGAACATTTAGGTTAAAGGATATGAACAGACAATTTTTAGATAATGAAATTGAAACTATTTCCACTCATATGAAAGAGTGTTCCAAATCACTGTTGATCAGAGAAATGAAATTCTGAGATACCACTACACACTTGTCAGATTGGCTAAGATGACAGGAAAAAATAATGATGAATGTTGGAGGGGTTGCGGGAAAACTGGGACACTGATGCATTGTTGGTGGAGTTGTGAATGAATTCAACCATTCTGGAGAGCAATCTGTAATTATGCCCAAAAAGTTATCAAACTGTGCATCCCCTTTGATCCAGCAGTGCTACTACTGGGCTTATACCCCAAAGAGATACTAAAGAAGGGAAAGGGACCTATATGTGCCAAAATGTTTGTGGCAGCCCTGTTTGTAGTGGCTAGAAACTGGAAAATGAATGGATGCCCATCAATTGGAGAATGGTTGGGTAAATTGTGGTATATGAATGTTATGGAATATTATTGTTCTGTAAGAAATGACCAGCAGGATGAATACAGAGAGGCTTGGAGAGACTTACATGAACTGATGCTAAGTGAAATGAGCAGGACTAGGAGATCATTATATACTTCAGCAACGATACTGTATGAGGATGTATTCTGATGGAAGTGGATTTCTTCAACAAAGAGAAGATCTAACTCAGTTTCAATTGATCAATGATGGACAGAAGCAGCTACACTCAAAGAAAGAACACTGGGAAATGAATGTAAACTGTTTGCATTTTTGTTTTTCTTCCCGGGTTATTTTTACCTTCTGAATCCCATTCTCCCTGTGCAACAAGAGAACTGTTTGGTTCTGCACACATATATTGTATCTAGGATATACTGTGACATATTTAACATGTATAGAACTGCTTGCCATCTGGGGGAGGGGGTGGAAGGAGGGAGGGGAAAAGTCAGAACAGAAGTGAGTGCAAGGGATAATGTTGTAAAAAATTACCCAGGCATGGGTTCTGTCAATAAAAAGTTATAATTATTTTTTAAAAATTTTAAAAAAGAACATTTATAAAAGTAAATGCATATCTTTTTTTTCATTTTTTATTGATGCTTTTTATTTTTAAAACATATGCAAGGATAATTTTTTACCATTGAACCTTGCGAAATTTTGTTCCAATTTTTCTCCTTCCCTCTACCCCCTCTTCTAGATGGCAGGTAATCCAATATATGTTAAACATAGTTTTAAAAAATATGTAAATCCAATATAGGCATACATATTTATACAATTATCTTGCTGTACAAGAAGAATCAGATAAAAAAGGAAAAAATGAGAAAGAAAATAAAATTCAAGCAAACAACAGCGAAAGAAATGAAAATATTATATTGTGGTTCACAATGAGTTCCCACAGTCCTCTCTCTAGGTGTAGATGGCTCTCATCATCACAAGGTCTTTGAAACTGGCCTGAATCATCTCATTGTTCAGAAGAGCCACATCCATTAGAACTGATTATCATATAATCTTGCTATTGCTGTATACAATGATCTTCTGGTCCTGCTCATTTCACTTAGCATCAGTTCATGTAACTATCTCCAGGCCTCTCTAAAATCATTCTCCTTATTGTTTCTTATAGAATAATAATATTCCATAGCATTCTTGTACCATAACTTATTTAGCCATTCTCCAACTGATGGGCATCCACTCAGTTTCCAGTTTCTAGTTACTACAAAAAGGACTGCCATAAACATTTTTGCACATGTAAGTGCACATGCAAATTTAAGATCTTTTTGGGATCTAAGTAAATACTTATCTTAATGATAAGAATTCAGGCTATATGTTGGTTTAATTGTAGTTTATTCTAAGACTTGTGCTGATGTGTGTCTTGCAGGTTTTAGAACCATTTGCTAAATGACAGTATCACACAGAGAATATTGCCTTTAGAAATTCATGTTATATATTGAATTACTTGCTGTCTAAGAAGGATGGGGTAAGGGAAGGGAGAAAGAAAAATTTGGAATACAAAGTTTTGCAAGGGTAAATGTTGAAAAGTATCTTTGTATACATATATTGTATTTAACATATACTTTAACATATATAACATATATGGGAATATATGACATCTAGAGGAGGAGGTGGAGGAAAGGAGGGGAGAAGTTGAAACAGAAGTTTTTGCAAGAGTCAATGTGGAAAAATTACCCATATGTTTTGTATATAAAAAACTATAATAAAAAATTTAAAAAAAGAAATACATAAGGCAACTGACATGAGATTGAAAATTTGTAAAATAAATTGCAGCTTTGAATATTGGTAAACATGAAAAATTTTTTAAGGAATATAGACATTTATTAGAATGTCAACTCCTTGAGAGTAGAGAATGTCTTATATTTGTATCCCTAGCACTTAGTACAATGCTTTGCATAGTATGCAATTAGTAAATACTTCATTCATTCATATGTTACTAGCTCAGTTCAACTGAAGTTTTGAAATATGTGACTACAAAATCCAACTAGCAAAATCATCATCATCCTCATCATCATCATGTCCATTAGAAATGGACAAAGTAACTAATCTCAACATTGCCTGATAGAGTATTAATGGAATATTTCTGGAATTAACTTTTAGTATTTTTTTCTATATATATTTCCACATTTATCATGTGACACATGAAAAAATCAGATCAAAAAGGGAAAAAAGAGAGGGGGGGAAGCAAAGAAAAAGATAAAAGGTGAAAATAGTACGTTGTGATCTATATTCAATCTCCATAGTCCTTTTTTCTGGATGTAGGTGACTCTTTTGGATTTGGCCTGAATCACCTCATTGTTAAAAAGACCCATGTCTATCAGAGTTGATCATTACATAATCTTACTGTTGCTATGTACTATGTTCTCTTGGCTCTACTCACTTCACTTAGCATTATTTTATGTAAGTCTCTTCAGGTCTTTCTGAAATCATACTGCTGATTGTTTCTTATAGAACAATAATACTTCATTATATTCATATACCATAACTTATTCAGCCATTTTCCAACTAATAGACATCCATTCAGTTTTAATTCTTTGCCACTACAAAAAGGGCTGCCCAAATTACTTTTGCACATGTGGGTTCTTTTCCCTTTTTAAGATTTTTTTGGAATACAGACTCAGTGGAGACACTGCTGGATCAAAGGGTAGCTCTTTGGGTATAAGCTCTCCAGAATGATTGGATCAATTCACAACTCTGTCAACAATATATTAGTGTCCTAGTTTTCGCACATCCTCTCCAACATTTATCATTATCTTTTCCTGTCATCTTAGCCAATCTGAGAGATGTGTAGTAGTACCTTAGAGTTATCTTAATTTGCATTTCTGTAATTATCATTGATTTAGATCATTTTTTCATATGATTAGAAATGGCTTTAATTTCATCTGAAAATTGTCTGTTCATATCCTTTGACCATTTATCAATTGGAGAATGGCTTGTATTCTTATAAATATGTGTCAATTCTCTATATAGTTTAGAAATAAGGCCTTTATCAGAACCCTTGGATATTAAAAAAAAAAAATTCCCCTCGTTTTCTGCTTTCCTTCTAAATGTGTCTGCATTAATTTTGTTTGTACAAAACCTTTTTAATTTAATATAATCAAAATTATCCATTTTGCATTTTATAATATTCTCTAGTTTTTCTTTGGCCATAAACTCCTTCCTTCTCTGAAGATATAAGAGGTAGACTGTACCTTGTTCTCTTATTTGCTTATAATGTCACCCTTAATGTTTAAATCATGAACCCATTCTGAAAAATGAATTTTCACTGATACCCTTCAACATTTGTCTTTTGGAAAGAAGCTAATTTACTGAATAAATAACATCTGTTAATAGTGACTCTGATTCTTTGTGCTCCATTTTTAAACAAATAATATCCTCGACACCATAAAAATATTTTTTGACACTATCTGGCATCTGAGATACTCCTGCTCCAGTTAAGGAGTTTTCTAATCCCTAATTTTCTAATGATGTTCCAGTTCTCTAAAGAAGTTAATGCCTAAATTTCTAGCATCTCTCTTGGGGAGAAGCCTAAAGTATTTAGCAAGAATTCATGGTATTCTAAATCCCTTATTCTTGAAAGACCTACCAGTTGAAAATTTCCTGTCACATGTCGTTCAGAGAAACACTGAGATATCACTCAAAATATAAAGAGGAAGTAATATTTTCTTGATTTTACTATTTAGATGATCTTTTTTTAAATGAAAGTATCAGCTTCTATAACCTCTTTTCTCTCTTAAACGAGGTGCATTTAGTAATTGGATTTGTTCCAATTGGCTGGCTTGATCAAGACTGCATTTCAAGCATTTTGGCTGGTGTTCCTCTAAGATATTATTTTGCCCCAGAGGGCAGCAAACTGAACGAATAAGGGGAAAGACTTGAATCTGTGGAATAACCTTGACTACAATGTCTTTCTGTTTCCAGACGCCCATTTCCACCTGGAGACCGAGTTACCTTCAATGGAAGGGACTGTCTTTGTCAGCTCTGTGCTCAGCCAATGTCTTCCAGCCATAAAGAAGTCTCAAGCTCCAGCAGTAAGTATCCTCATAGTTCTGTCTAGCCTTGTTCTCCATGAATTCATATTATTTTCCACAAAGTTAGCTTATATTTTTGTTATTGAAAGGGTATTGATACAGGAATCTTTAGCTGTAAAGAGACTGGCAATTAATTTACTTTTGAGAAACTCTATTTTGGTGATGACCAAATTTTTTCTATCTACCACCTAGTTGTAAAATGTTAACTTGTTGAAGGTTTTCTTTGTGAAAGGTTTTCTTTCTGTGAAAAATATTTATTTTCAGAGCAACAAAGTAAGAATGAGATAGACTGAACTGTTATAATGTAAGGGTAAGAGAATTATTAAAGTTCTCCTTAGAAAAGCACCACAGTTTTGGATTTTTGAGTGTGCTGGATACAACTACTGAGAAAGCAGGAGTGATTGCCATAGCAACCAAAATGTGAACTTGGATAAATTTGGAAAGTTATGCTCAATCTATTCAGTTTTTACTGAGTTAAAGAGTCTTTATTTGTCACCCCATAAAAAGACCATTTCTTGAGCCTTAGACATTCAGTCAATTTCATCTAAGTGAAAAGAATAGGTATATTGTCTCTTCCTTTTTTTTATTTAAAAATTGCAAGAGTGAGTTGGCATCCTGTTGATGTTATAGCCCTATATGTTTAATTACAAACAAGAAGCTTAGAGCAGGGTCTTGTCTCTGCTCCTTCGTGGGGTTATCACATGTGGAATTAGAAAGTAAAATGGAAGCTGACTACTCTGTCTTCTGTAGTTCTTTCCAATCCCTTGCAAAGCTTCAAGTAAATCATTTCAGTCCTATAAGCCCCAGTTTAAAAGTATGTGATAAGCTGCTTTGGTGACAAAGGAATTTTCTGTGGTTTTGATTAATAGACACAAAGTGATTTCCAATTCTTCTATTGGATCAAAGGAAATATTTTGTTACTTGTTTAAAATTAAGATAGTTTAACCGAAGCAGTATTTTGCAAACTATTTTCTCTTATGGAGGATTGGGAAAAGGGGAGGGGAGGGTGAGAATATAAGATCAACTTGTTCCTCAAACTTTAGATGAGTGTATGTATATAATATTGTATTATATACTGGAAATTCCTAATTTGAAAGAGCTTATGACTTCAAAGGGAAAATAAGACCTCTACACAAATAACTACAAAGCGAAGTAGGAGGTGGTAAATAATTTGAAGAGTTAAAAAGAGAGTTGTTCAAAATAAATTGTTTGACTCTTAGGAATTAACTCCTAAATTAAAATTATATTGAAATTAAGAAAAAATTTTAAAAATCAAATTAAATTAAAAATAATAAAATAAATTAAATTAAATCCTAAAAATGTATATTGGATAGAGAATGTTAAATACTATTGACTAAAAGAGGCCTATGTTTATTTGCTTGTACCCTGGCCCAACAGGCAGGAGTTCCACCTTAGGTTTCTATCTTTCCTACCCTTCCCTCCCTCCTTCCAAGGGAAAAAAAAACGACAGATTATCACCCTTGTCATCATCCTTACACTATTGGATAGATAAATAAGGTTTTTTTCCTGGATATGTACCTTTAAGGCAAATTGACCAAAACCCTTTGGAAGAATTCTATAGTCTCCAAAGGAGGAAAAGTATTTTTAAATGCTTTTTTTTTTAAGTTTATGTTTATTATGTGGGGATGGGTAGGTGGTTACTTTAGGAAATAATTCCATACGGTCCCCACAAGGATAACTTACATGTCATAAAGATCTTTTTTTTTTTAAACAATTCTAGAGCCTGCCTATCTACATAATCCAAATGTGTATTTCCTAGATGCCCATAAAATTTAAACACAAATACAAAGACAGACACAACCTAAATTCTCTTGAGGTTCAAGCAAACAATTAACTAAATGTTTTTGGCATTAAGTTTGTCTTTTCTATCAATGTGTGATTTATATGATATAAGTTAGGAAATCATGGGAGGAGGGAAAAGTGTTTTTGCAAATGAATCTGCTACTCAAACAGTCTTGTCCTTGTGCATGTGTTTTTATGGTTTAGTTATTTTAATTTGGGGTGTTTTTCTTGGCAAAGTTTTTAGAGTGGCTTATCATAGACTTCTCCAGCTCATTTTACAGATGAGGAACTGAGGCAAACAGGGCTAAGTGACTTGCCCAGTGTCACACAGTTAATAAGTTTCTGAGACCAGATTTGGACTCAGGAAGATGAATCTTTTTTTTACTTCAGGCACTCTGTCCATTGCAATGCCTAGCTGACTGTGTATGTGTATATGGATTGTTGGTTTTTTTCTTTTGTAGATAAAAACATAATATTCAAACTGGCACATACTGTGAGAGTGCAAAATAAAAAGGAGCCCAGTATTTCCAACACATTTATGAAACTCAGAGCATAAAGAAAGACATACCAAATGTCTTTCTTTGAAGTGGGGTAGAGGTTTTTTTAAATCCTTATGAACACATTTTAATTCCTGTTTAAAATAGTGGTTGTTTTTGGATTGGACAAAAATTTACTGTTGGGACCAGTGATTTAATTTAGTGTGAAACAATTTCATTCTACTTTGATAATGTTCAGTGAGTTCAATAAATCATCAGTTATTTAATATCTTTTTTCTCTTTCTTTTTATTGGATTCTATTTTTAAACAGAAGAAGAGAAACAAAAAGGAAAAAGACCCTTTCTCCCAAGAACCTATTTCATTTAATTTCCTAAAATTATATTGTAATTCAATAGAGTCTCATGTACATGGGTGGGAGTGGAGAAAGGAAAGAGAGAAGGAAGAGAGAAGAAAAGGAGAAGCTGAGAGAAGGAATGTGAGGGGTGAGTGTTAGGCTGAAATATGAATTAATTAATGAATTCAGTAGGAAAAAACTTATTTGTCCTTGAGATTGACTGAATAAAGATGAAACATTTACATACAATTATATGAATGCCATGTAATAGGCTTCTCTTGTCTCTACACTTAAACAATTTAGACCATTAGATGTATTCATCAAAATCAGGGGGCAGAATAAAAAAGTTCCCAATTCCTCAATTACAAAATCCTGTTATGGGTTTAGTGTAATATAACTTTAGTTGAATCAGGAGTAAAAGGTATTTGCTTTTAATTCATTGGCTATTTCATAGATTCATACCATTACCTTTTCTCCTTAATTGATGTCTTATCTCAGCTCCAGAAATGATCATGCTTAATGGACATAGATTGAAATAAGAATACTTTTAATTAAAGGTCAGAAAGGTATTGTGTAAAGTATAAAGCACTGTGGGAATATACAGTACTATTATCATTTTTTTTTCCTCTTCCTTCTCTCTGTTGTTTGGAATATGCAGTGACAGATTGACCAGCTTGTTTCAGTAATGAACACAATCCCCTAAAGTTTAATTTTCTTCACTTCTCCATGTACTTGGCAGGTAATCTAAAGAGTGATTGTATTCTCATTTATGTTAAGGACATTTTACTGGTAACTTTGGTGTGAAGCGTTCTGGGACTGGAGGACATTGTGCTGAAATTGCTATTTTTTTATGCCATTCAGTTTTTCTTTGGTTTTTTTTTCAACAATTGTAGGCCTCTGGTCTACCATGTTCTCCCCATTATAATATTGAGTGACCAATGGCTAATTCAGTGTGAGCTCAGTTGATCGACATGTTGAACATAAACACATATATTCATTCAAGTCCATCGTTATGGGAATAATCAGGGAATAATCCTCCTTTCTTCCTCCATCTTCACTATTTATAGTTTATAGCACAGTTGTTGTTCAATAGGAACAATTCAGCAGTGCAATAGGAACTCTTATAAGTGTTAGGAAATTTTTTGTGCTGTGAAGAAATTTAAATTATTGTATATAAAGATCTTTCTGGTTTCTGAAGTGGGAAAATCGTGAGGTAGTTCTCCAGGATTATTCCTGGAGAATAATTCTGTTTTACTCTTGTGCTTTCCTTGTTCCAATAAAACTTTTGACAAATTTAATGATGGTCACATGTCTGAACATTCCCTTTTGTATTCACCACCAAAGTCATTTCTACAGCCTTACATTGTTCTACCTTTCCTGTCTTATATCTTATCTTCTCAGTGAGACTCTAACTTCTTTAAGGATGACAATAACCATATCTTATACATCTTTGAAGCTCCAGAGTAATGGATTTTAAACAAATAGATTTTTTAATTGAATGAAATGGAATGGAAAGTTCTAGGAAATATGTAGCATTCTATATTAGAACAGTTAGGTTAGCCCCATGGATGAAGTGCTGGACTTTAATTCAGGAATATTTGAATTCACATCTAGCCTCAGGCACATACTATCTTTGTGACTGAGCAAGTCATTTAATTTCTGTATGCTTCAGTTTCCCCATCTATAAAATGAATATAATTGGGTGTGTAAAGATAAAATGAAATATTTGTAAAGCAAACCTTAAAATTTCCTGTAAATATTATTGTTACCATTATTAATTCCCCACAGACAGCATATATCTCCAGGAGAACAAAGAGAAAAAGAATAGGCATATGTACATGGTAAACTGAAATCTGACTTAAAGCCATCAGGATGGGGGTAAGGTTTGTTGTTGTTCAATCCTGTTTAACTTTTCATGACCCCATTTGGGGTTTTCTTGGCAGAGAGGCTGGAGTAGTTTGCCTTTTCCTTCTATTTATTGCTTTGATTGACATTGAGCACATATTCTGACTGGGCCAAATCAAATCCACTATAGTTTATTCAAATATAAAATTTCCAAAGGCTTCTAAGTCCACCATTATTAGAATTTAATTACTATTGGGAGTTGAGGCCTTATACTTTGAGCTCAAAAGTCAGAAATTGATTGTCTATTATAATTCCATTATTCCTATTTCAGTAATTTTTAGGCCCAAACAGAACTACTATAATCCCTCTTCTACCTGACAATCCTTAATAAACCTGAAGAGAACTATCATGTCTCCTATAGTCTTCTCTTCTCTGTCATCACAAAGAACTGAAACTTTCAGGAGGTGGGCTGACTTAGATAATAAACTTGTAGACATTCCCTGTAAGTTATCTTTGAATTCTCATTGACTCTTTTGGCTTTAACTGTCTTATTGCTGCCTCTAGATATCCACTCCATCTCAAATTATCTTGGGTTTCATCAGTCTTTAGGAAACCAGGATCCTACCTAGACTGGCTTTTATTTTAAGTTGTTTAGGTCTTGATTTAGACTCTACTCACATTTTCCCAAAAAAGAAATAGCTTTCTTCCCATATAACCCTCAGCATTGATCTAACTTGTAACATGTAATAGCCATACTGGGTATGAGAATAACCTGGAAAGCAGGTTGCATGAGGTGAGGAGGCTTAACAATGACATCAAGGAGGTCCAGAAACAATAATACTGAACATTACAAATGGATCGGATCTCTGAAGACCTAGTTATAAGGTTTAACCAAGAAAAGCAGTTTAGGTAGTTGTTGAAAACGATAGCCTTGTCCTCTGTCTTCTCAACTCTTTCACCAATAAGGTCGAGGACTTTTTAAGTTTCTTGGTCCAGTGTAATTTGCTCATGGATCTCAAATCTATGATGTGGGCCAAGGCAGATCTTGTTGCTATCTGGCAGGGCAATCCTCAATCTCCCAGAAAAAAAAAAAAGCAACAAGATCTACTGGATAGAGAGAGAGAGACATAAAGTTAGAAATGCTTAGGTTCAAATCCCACCTTCACTACTTACTAGCTGTATGACATTAAGTAAACCACTTAACCTCTCCTCATCAGGAAAATAAGGGGGGTTGAACTTGAATACCTGAAGACTTCTCAAGTTCTCTTCTAGTCCTACATCTATGAAAAGGAAACTTCATTGAATAGTGTGGTGTATTCCTCCAGAAGATTTTTGACACCTCCCTACCTTAAGAATTAAAATTTCTAATAAACAGATCTGCTAATTCAAGTAAAAGGAAAGTACTTTGATAGAGTATGCAAACTCCCTTTGGACCCTACTCTTGAAATTGGCAAAAAATATTGGTGCCCCAGTAGATCCATTTCTGAATACCGGACCATTTCTTAGGATGAGAATCATTGTAATGTTCTTCTCTAAAATATAATGTTCTCTGGGAGCAGGTTTCCTGGGGTGGGGGAGGGGGGCCGACTTCTGGAGGCAGCCTTAGTTTCAGTTCAGAGTAATAATTACCTCAAATGCAGCCAGGGATTAAAGTTCAGTTCCTTTATTGTTTCCTTTTAAATCTTGTCTCTTTTCCTGGGGCCTGGTTAGCTTTAATAAAGGCCTATCTTTCTCCTTGGTTCCAAGAGCTGCCTCCGAATGTCTCCAAATCCAAAGATTTGTCCTTCAGCCTCCAGCCAGCACAAAGGTGAAAAATGGAATGAATCTGACTTCACCTCTGAGAGTGGGCTTGTGGGTCTGACTTGTGAATCTCCTGCATTCCATCCTAGTTGAGGCTCCTAGCTTATATATGCTCTGTTAAAAGTGTGAATCTTAAAGATGTGAAAGGTGTGAACTCTAATAAGTACTAAGTTCATTAGTAAACTAGAGAACTGTTAAATACCATGCTAAATTAGATAATTATTGTCTCCATCAATTCCAGTGACTTAGCATCTTGTAAGAATTCTAACAAATCATAACTTGAAAGTTGGGAGAGATTTTAGAGGACATCAAGTATAACCCTTTCACATGTAAATGAGAAATGCCAATGCCCAGAAAAATTAAGTGATTATCTCAAAGCCATACAAGGAGGATATTTGAAACTGAATTATTTGACTCTAGATCCATCCCTTTTCCTACCTTTCTTCAATGCCTACCTATGATGAAATAGGTTGGATAGACATTGTTTTCGACCTCATTTGGCAATGCATATTTACCTTATTTTGTTTTTGAGAGCCTGTTACCTGACTTGGGCAAATCAGTGCAGTTTCAGGGATTTTTGAGTACAATGCACTGTCATCAAATTCTATCTAGGCAGGGAACCAGAGATCCTATAATTGGGCTACCTACATTCTTCCAATATCTAGAATGACTATCCTTCATATCTTGTTTTTAAATATCAACAAAGTAAGCTTTATTTTAAAATGTAAAAAAAAAAAAAAAAAAAAACCAACTTTTTTTTTTTTTTTTTAGCTTGTCTGCTGTATAAAAACAGACACTAGGCTGGACTTGGCTTGTGTACCATAATTTGTTGATTCCTGGCCCAAACTATGAGCATGCATGCTGTAAGATGAACAACATACATGGGATCAGGAAAGAGGGAGGCATTGAGTTTGTGTATGATATGCATCAGAATATAAATAAATATACATACACATATGAGTGTGTATATATGCACACACACACATATATATGCTTGTATGTCTGTTGTACAGATATTACAAAAGGACAGCAATTTGGACCTAAAATTAAACGGAAAGAAAATAACCTGGATTGACCTTAAAAAATAGTTTATTCAGTGATCCCCAACTTCAATCTGAAACAAAGGATCATAACATACAAATATTCTGCCAATGTGGTTATAACTATGAGTTGTGAAAAATTCCTTTCTCTGAAGAATTAAAGATAAGTATCAAGCAGAAGGTGATGGGGAGGCATAGGTGTGTGAATAAACTGTAGTACATAACAAGTAAGGAACTAAGGAAAAATAAAGGATTTCATCATAGAAACTTGGTATGGAAGAAGCCATAAGAGCATGGAAGAAGCAATGAATAGCCCATTTCCTCCAGTAATAACCTCATGATGTAAAGAGATGATGAGGAAAACTTCTAGCAGGTTGTATGAACCCTTTAGGGCAAACATGGGAGGAAAAGAATTGCATGAATCAATTTAGATCTTTGTCATTAGAAGCAATATGCATACTGCTGAGACCATAAAGTGTTTTTTTAGTATTGATACAAACAAAAATTTCCTAACTATTAGAATTGTAAAAATGAACCGTATAGCCTCCAAAGACAATAAGTTTCTCTTTTATTGAAAATCATCAAGCAAAGTCTGAATTGATCTATTTGAGGAAATTCTTTTTCAGGTATGAGTTGGACTAGAAGGCTAATAAAGTCTCTTAAAAATTTGAAATTCTGTAGTGGTGAGTGGGTTCTTCACCCCTGTGCTATATTGCAAAGTCTACAATAGGCATATTTTCCATTAACTCTGATTCAGCTATCCTGAAAAAACCAAAGTCTTAGATGCACACAATACTAGAAAGTTGTGGTTCAGCTGCTTCATGCAAAAATGATTAATTAAAAGGTTGATCTGATAACACAAAGTCAAGATCTCTGCTTCTATGGATCTACTGCAACTAATTTATCTTTAAAATTTTTAAGGATGCTTTCTACCTGAATGATATAGAAATGAAAATTTGGAATGAGCAAATTATGCAACATGAAAATAACGGAATTATTACTTTGATGAATTCAGAGAAGCAGGGAAAAGATCTATACAAAATGATACAGAGTGAAGTTAACAGAAATAAGAAAACAATATACATAATAATTACAATAATGTAAATGGAAAGAACAACCATACATAAAAATAAAGAGTGAATATAACAAAATTATAAAGATTAAGCATGACTCCAATGAAGAGATATTAGAGGATACAAAGTCCACAGCTGTATACATTGCACAAATTTTCAGAGTTTTTCATTATATCTATCAGTTGTGTTGACTTTTTTCCTCTTTGAAATATTATTTGTTTTGTGGATAATTCTTCAAGAGAGGGAGGAAGGAATTCTGAAAATAACTTTGATGTAAAATACTGAAGATAATAAAAACTTAATTTAAAAAAAAAAGACAATTTGGACTCCTTTTTATTCTGTATCCTTGACCTTGTCTTATTTTGTTATCTGTAAGATCATAAAATTTGTCGTGGAGACAGACCTGTGTCCGCATAACTCAGGATTCTGCTGTCCATCAGGGCCTCAGACAACATGTCATGGGAATGTTTGGCTTTTCTCTCTGATATCAACCTCTGCTTTTCCCCTCAGCGTGTCAAAGAATGTTCTTTTATTCTAGATTTTCAGATTATGGCTAAACAAATCATTTTAGGGTTATTAAAAATAATTTTGTTTATTTGTGACCAAATTTAGACACTGTAAAGAGAATTTCCATACATAAACCAAAACATCCACTAGATAGAACTGTATATAAAACCATGAATTCTATTTCATGCCACTTTCTTTAAATATATAATTCTATACTTTCATTTCAAAACACTTCTACTTGTCATGTTACTAATTGAACTTTCTTTGTGTGAATTTAAAATATTATAGTGGCTCTTTAAGACATCATCTTCATCATTATTATTATTGCATTATTACTAACTCCACCTTCCATTAAACCCACCTTTCATTTTCCCAATTAACAACACGAAGGAGAATGGTATGGAGAGTTCTAAAACAATCAAAAGTCATCTACATAGTGACCATGTCTAAAAATGTATGCTTCTTTTTCCATTTTGTTGACTTCATCTATTTGCAGGAAGGTAACACCTCTAAAGTATTTTCCAGTGTGGAGACTTGGTTTCCAATTGTATCTATTAGTTTCAAAGTTGTTTCTCCTTATATTGTACTGCTCTAAATTCTTCTGGTTCTGCTATTTCACTTTACATCAATTCATACTACTCAGGAGTCTTTGAAATCACTTTTCTTTGTTTCCTTTATAGGTTTCTCTAAACTCATGTATTTGTATTCCAAACTTCTTACTCAGCTCTGGTCTTTTCTTCATCAATTCTTCAAAATTCTTCCATTGTGTTAAATGTCCATTTATTCCTATATAGGATTATGCCAATTTTTGCAATTATTCTTGGTTGTTTTGCCTTTCAAAATATTGTATTCCAAGATTTCCACTACTTATAGTTCAAGCTGTCAAGTCTTCTGTGATCCCTTGGTACTTCAACTGCTTCATTTTGAATTCTGATAGTTTCTTTTTGATATGGAGATTCTGAATTTTGACTATGACATTCTTGGAAGTTTTCATTTGGAGATTTGTTAGAGGAGGTGATCTATGCATTTTTTCTATATTTGTTGTTCTGCCTTCTAGTCCTAATAAATTTGGACAGTTTTTATTTATCATTTCTTGAAATATTATATCCATGCTTTTTACTACATCAGTGTTTTCATTAAGCTAGATAACTTTAAAGTCTCTCTTCTTGACCAGTTTTCCAAGTCAGTTGTTTTTGTTACTAGATATATTTATTATATATTTTTTTTGAATTTTTCAGTCTTTTAATTTTGTTCTAATATTTCTTGCTGACTCATGAAGTCATTCATTTCTGTTTGATATATTCTTGTTTTCAAGGACTCTACCTCTTGAGTAAGTTATACCACTATCAGTTCTAAATTATTTCTTCTACTTCCAATTCTTTCTGCTGAGTTTTTCTTTTAATTTCTTTTTTTTCTCTTCCTTCATTTCTTCTAGGAATTTAAATAATCCTTGTGGAAAATCCATTTTTTTTCCTTTGAATCTGTTTACAATTGTTATGGATTTGCTTTCTCCTTTTGAAGGCTCTCTAGATTTGATACTAGTTGATGTTTTCATCTTTCATGTATTTATTTCTCTAAGTTTCATTTCTGAATTGAGATTTTGTTCAAGGACTAAGCTGTGTCCCCTAATAAGCTTCTGGATGGGTTGACTGATTAGGCAGGGTCTTGCCCTCAATCCCTTGGGTTCTTGCCCTGACTTCCACATCCTGTGATTAAGTCTCTTTGATCTTTAATATTTAGAGCTGAATCCTCAGGGCTCTCTGTGTATCTCAGGGCAGTTGTCAGGAAGGTCAGAGTCCGTGGGCCTGGGCTATCCTGGTATGATGGCTGTGGGTGACTATTACCTCAGTACTCTAATACTTTCAAGCTCTCCACCCTACAGCTTTTTCAATTTAAAAAAAAAAGTACTTTGTTTTTGCAAGCTACAGCCTATATGAACCTCTTGGTTGTACTGGGAAGTGTAGACCCTAATTTTGTTTTTTAAGCCCATGTTTTCTATTTCCTGGCTGATTTTTTTCTTTTGCAGTTCTCAGGTGGAAAAAGTAGTTTGACTTATAGTTTTTTCAATTAGATTTCAGCATGGAGGACTTCAGGAATTGTTGGAGTAAATATGCAGGAGGTGGGTGATCTGCCTTGAGTTTCAAAGTCCAGGTGGCTGATCCTAAATGAAAACTTGTTGGAAATGTTGGAGGAGGAATTCGTGTCCAGAAATGAGCTGGTTTAGATGACCTCTTTGAACTATTAGATTCTTTAATGACTCAAAAAGAATAACCCTCATAAAAAGTTCTCTTTTTTCTGATGTGACAGGAATTCCTATTTCCTTCAGTCTGAGCCAGGAAGACTTGCCTAGTCTACTTCTGAGTCTCTTAAGTCTTCAACAACTAATAAGATACCCTTAAGGATTTGGAATCAAAACTATTTTCCCAAGCACCTTTCCAATTAAAGGCCCTCAAGTACTAAAAGAGTCAGCAATACAGGAAAAGAAAAGAGCAGGAGAGAATTCTCACCAACAAATCATTTTGTTATTTCTAATTTTAAAAATTTTGGTTGTTGCCTGTCTCAGCCTTCATAATTCCAGAGTAAAAAGTCCTCATTCTATACCATAAAATGTTAGGAAATTAAAGCATCACTTTTCCCCACTTGGTACCTTGTGTGAAAATTACTGAGACAGATTTAAGTTTGAGATAAAGCAGACTTTCCCAACAATTAGGAATGGGACTGCCTTGGGACAAGTAGATTTTCTTTCATTGGAGGTCTTCAAAAAATGTTTCATGAACTTTTGTCAGGTGTGTGGTAAACAGAATTCTTTGGGAGATATGGGTTGAGCCAGATGAACCATTGAAGCCCTTCCAACTCTGAATTTCTGATTTGCCCAAGATTACAACTATTTAAGGCTGGAGCCAGTACTAGAATACAAGATTTCTGACTTTATCCAGTGTTTTTCTCTACCTTATTATGCTATTGTCATAGGAGAATGATAAACTCTATGAGGCTATACTCCTCTAGTCAATCTTAAACTGTCTATGACTATCAGACAATAATTTGGGTTATGTCAGCTGGAGGTCTGCTGTGTCAGTAGGAAAATATGCTTTCTTTAGGTCTGCAGAAAAGACATTTACACCTAGAGAGATTTCTTCCCAGCTCAAAGACAGCTGTTTAGGAGGCAGTTTTGGCAGGATGTATATTTTTCTTTTAAGAATTCACAATCACTTTAAATAATAAAAATGTGACTGCTTTTCTAGAATTAAAAAAAAAACCAAAATTTACCTGGATACTCACCTGAAATTCCTCTTTAAAGTCTCTCTTCTTGACCAGTTTTCCAAGTCAGTTGTTTTTGTTACTAGATATATTACATTTTCTTTTTTGAGTTTTTCAGTCTTTTAATTTTGTTCTAATATTTCTTGCTGACTCATGAAGTCATTCATTTCTGTTTGATCTATTCTTGTTTTCAAGGACTCTACCTCTTGAGTAAGTTATGCCACTATATATTTTAATCCTCTGATGGTTTTCTTTTGGAAATAATTCACAATTTCTGTTCTGGGCCCCAGATAAAATTTTCCCAGAAGGATCCACTTGTCTATGAAGTAAGGATCTGAAATATATCTCTGAAATGCTTTCCCTTCTTCTGTGATTCTAAGATGTTTTTGTGAGTTTCAGAATAAACAGATCTTCAATTGTAAGAAATCAGTTTTCCTGCAATGCAGAGATGACTCAGATGACTCAATGTAAAGAAACTAATTATTGCCAAATCTTTTTCCCCCCCAGGGAAAGGTCAGTTGTTTTAGATTAATGTCAAATTGTGTTAAGAAATTCCAGATTGTGTTAGAAAGTTTGACTCTGTAATGCTACAATCTGGACTAAGTTGTGACCTTTAAAAGCTGGTTTGTTCTGGCACAAGCTTTAACATAGAGAGAGGTTCATTAAATGTTGCAACCTACATATTATGTTCTGTTTTCAAATTAAAGTGGCACACTGGATAAAGATGTCAGTCACCAAAGCTACTTTCTCTTGCAATAGAAAATCATTATCTGCTCCTCTCATCATAAGAACTTAGAGAAATGTTATTATGTTTTGTTTTCTTTTGTTAATTCTACCAGACAGTTATTCAGTGCTTAATATGTGAAGAACATGTTTGGTACTGAAAACGGATAGACTTGGAATACTTTAGACAGCAATGAAATTTTCAAATGCTGTTCAATTTTCTGCTTATTCAAAAAGGATTCGAATTGATGTCCTTTAAGTCATTCAATATCAGTAAATAAGTATTTATTAAATTTCAAATACTCTATTAAGAGCTAAGTTTTTGCCTTAAAGAGAAAAAAACAAAGTCCCTGACCTCAAAGGGGACATATTTTAGAGGAAATAGAATACAAATAATTGTATAATGAGATATATACAATATAAATGGAAAGTGATCTTATAAAAAAGGCTTTGGAGTGGGAGAGGAATTAGGGAAGGCCAATTGCAAAAAGTAGGATTTGAATTCAATTTTGAAAGAAGTCAGTTGATGAATATAAGGAGAGAGATTTCCAGGCATGGGCTATTGGGAATGGCAAAAGCATAAATTAAAAGTCAATAAGTAGAAGATTAGTTTTGTTCTTTTTTCTTGAAGAGAACCAAAATGACATCACTGTGTTGGAGTCAAAGTACAGTGTGTTCTTTGTGACTGATCAGACCAATATGAGCTTGGAAAATTTTACAACAAGTTGAACAGAAATAGTCCACACAGACATTTAGAGTGGATATGTCTCCAGATTTGTACATCTCACATTTCTTTTCTGCTACTGCAATTCTGCTTCACTCATCGAGCACAATGTCTTCTTTGATGCAGGTATGCCTTGCTGAGCAGTGATTATCATTGTCTCCCATGACACATAATCAATACTAAAATTCTTCAGAAAGACCCTGAGAATGTCCTTTTATTATTTCTTCTGACCACCATGTGAGTGCCTGCTTTATGTGAGTTCTCTGTAAAATAGTCTTTTAGGCAAATATGCATTTGATATTCAAACAGTATGGACAGCCCATCAGAATTGTGCTTTTTGCAATAGAGTTTGAATGCTTGGCAGTTTAGATTAAAAAAGGATCTCACTGTCTGATACCTTATCTTGCCAGGTAATTTTCAGAATCTTTTTAAGGCAATTAAAATGGAAGCCATTCAGTTTCCTGGTACATCATTTGTATACTGTCCAGGTTTTGTAGGCATACAACAATGAGATCAGCACAATGGTTCTGTAGACCTTCAGTTGGGTAGGCTTTCTAATACCTCTTTTCTTACATTCTTTTCTTCAGAGTCTCCCAAACACCAGGCTAACTCTGTCAAAGCATGCATAATTGAACTTATCCACAGCATTCAGTTTTTCTCCATTTGCTGTAATCAAGGATTCCATATAGGGATGATATACTGGCTGGTGGAAAGCCTATATTTTCTTGATGTCAATTGTCAGGCCAAAATTAGCACAAGCAGCAGAGAATCAATCCATACTTTGCTGCATAATGGCCTAAAAGACTGGATTAAATGCAAAATCATCTGCAAAAGTAATGCTTTTCAAGTTAAAGAATTTACTATCAATGTGGTTGTTGACCTTGATGCCATTTGACATCTGACAATATTGCTGAAAATATAATGCTAAAAAACAATGAAAGCAAACACAGTGTCTTCCTTTACTTGTGATTGGGAAAATACAAGAGCATCATCCATTATCTAGAACCAGTTATTAGAACTGATGTACAATACTGATGTACTTCTAACAGCAAATCTCATGTTATTTCTACTATATTAGTAATTAGAAATGTGATCTTGGGTAGTCATTTCTCTCTGAGTTTTAGACTTTATATTCAGATGCTCACTTCACTTTTCTGCCCTTGGATTGGGATAAGTTATTTGTTCGCATGCCTCTTTTAAAACAAAGAACATAGATCCAAGGAGTTTTTGGATAGATTGATGGACAATTGAGTGTTCTAATTTCTTTAATGTTTTATTAATACTTTTTAAACATCATGTAATTGAAAATGATGCTTCCCAAACACCACAAATTTAGAGCTTCCTTTATAAGAAGGTATTATAAGTGTTACCATAGATCCCTATTTTAGAGATGAGAAAATTGAGGGTCAGAGATGGGATATGAATTCATATCTTCCCATTTCCAACTCCAGCACTTTTCACCATATCAAGTAGTATCTTCTTACTTTAGAAGACTATTTAAAATGCATATATTATTTTACAAGTATCTTTAGTACAATTATAGACTCTCAAAATTGGAAAGTATCTCAGAGTTGCCCATACCTGAACAGATAACTACTCAACGTATTCTGCAAGATTCATTCAACCTTTGCTTGAAGACCTCCAAAGATAAAGTATTCACTACTTCCTAAAATAACTCATTCAACCTTTTGGTAGTTTTAATTGTTGGGTGGGAAGGAGAATTTTTTTACAATAAACCAATAAACCACATTAATTTTAGTGGCCATAGTTCTTATATAAGAAGACTTGTAATTTGTATTCTAATACTTAGAAGAAGACTTATAATAAGAGTTTAAATTTTCAATGAGTAAAATTAGACTTCCAGGTTGTAGGCATAACAACATTATTTTAGCAAGTTAGCTTAGGATTCCAAGTAGGCAAATGTTTGAAATGACTTGTACAATCTGAGATGAGGTCTCATTGAAATGTCAGAAAAGGTGTGATTTGCATTTATAATAATCTTGTATCATATAGCAATTACATAATTGGTCAGGTGATGAAAACAGTGAAACTGAAATTAACCCCCTTTTATTTTCTCCATATTTGGAGTAATGTGGGGAACATTTGGATTTGCTAATGAACTTGCAGTTCAAGTAGTTGACTTAAACTTATGCATGATTTCCTGTTTGGCAAGAGCCAGTGTACCCCTGGTGACTAAGTCCAGTTAAAGATTTATTAGAAAGTTTTCATCTGGTTAAACTTTGCCATTGATTTGTGTAAGTTAATGCTTAAGTCTTAGCACAGATACACTTGGGAAAATGTTAAAAGTATGTTTTCTATCATGCCTTTCCCAACTCTAAAATATAGTAATTGTGAGCAGTTGAGAAGTGGTCTATTTCTTGATCTTCACATGAAAATGTTAATCTAGTTTAGAAGATATAGATGATCCAAGGCATAGACACCCATGAGTAGTGTTTTTGAAGTTATTAGATTGCTTTTCTCACAACCCCATGAATTAAGTATTGTTTTTATTATTATCCCAGTTTTTACAAATGATAAACGGAGGCCCTGAGAAGTTGTCACTTACTCATCATCACACAACAAACAAGGATTAGAAATAAAATTTGAGCCTGTTTCCTTAATTCAAGTCAATTTCCTTAATTCAAGTCAACACTTTTTCTACTATACCACAATTTGGATGGCATTCTGCTATTGTCCACCATGGGCATCTCTTACTCTTTTATTTGCTTTAACCTGGCTACTTTCCTTTCCTTTTTTTTTTTAATTTCTCTTGCTTATAAGAAAAGCCTACTAGTGATCCCACTGGCAGCAGCACTGGGACTACCAGAGTTGCTGCTCCATGATCTAATGGTTTGGTGGTAATATATTAATTGTGCTTGGATCAATGAAATTTAAACCTTAGATGCCAAAGCTCTATCTCCACTCTGAAAGATTATTAACAATAACAAATAGCTAGCATTTATAAAGTGTTTTAATATTTGCAAAGTGCTTTATATAGGTTATCACATAAAGCAAGTAGCCATTTACAGTTGGCTCAGGGACCAGATAATGTTTGCAAAGCATAGCTAGGTTATGTAAACAAAGCAAGAGTATCCTCATTGCCCACAGTGGGAGAAAAATTCCATCTGGCAAAGTACTGTGCTAGTTGAGTATTTTAGTTTGCATGCTTTAGGAAGCAGAATGTCTTTTCTACTTTTCAATTATCATAGTTAAAAGTAATCAGCCTTTATGATACTTCAATAATTTCAGTTGCTTCTGAGATATTCCCCCAAAGAGCATGCAGTGCTTTCCTATATATTGCCAAGCCATTTCTGTTATTCTTGCTATATTTAGGTATTTAGAAGATATCTCTCTGTTCTCCATAGTTTGTCATTTCTGAGCAGAGATACTGAGCAACCATAGGACTAATGGGTACTGGTAGTTCAGGTCAAATCCAAAGTCTTCCCAGGATTATCACTTAGCCTCTTTTAGGTTTTGCTTTACTCATCTGTAAAACAAAGGAATTGGATTGGTTGAAGACTCTGGTCTCTACCAGCTCAGTGATCATCACAACAGCCCAGTGAAGTAGGAATTACAAGTGATGTTCCCATTTTACAAATGAAATGGACTCAAAGAGAGACTAAATGACATACCCATGATCACAATGTTGGTAAATGTCAGAGGTGGATTTTGAATGTAAACTTGACTCCTACTCAAAATTTCTTCCTATAGTTCCATTCTGTCTCTTATTGATAGAAATAGAGGTCTGGAGTCTAAGAAATTTTTTGAACAAAACATATTCCGCATCCAAAAATCCTTATGGCAAAGCAATGTTTTTGTTAAATAATTTAGTTTCCCTGCTTTAGGAAGATTGGTGTGTCCTAAAAGATCCTGACTGGGGCAGCTAGGTGGCGCAGAGCACCAGCCCTGCAGTCAGGAGGACCTGAGTTCAAATGTGGAATAAATAGGAGAGGACAACAAAGAAGAAAATACTTAGCAAGGCCTGAAAAATATAACCCTCTAGAGCTGTGTGAAGCAACTAATATTAGAGTCAGCTAACAAGAAGGCTTTAGCTCCTAGATCCCAAAAGGCTGGATAAGGCTGAATGCTCATTGGAAGTCTGAAATTGCCTTTTATTTTATGAAAGAGAATAAGGCTTTCAAAGGTACTAAGGCTTTTATTCCCTCTCTGATGTGAGAGGAAAAAAACAAAGCAAAACAAAATAAAAAAGAAAATATAGATTTTTTTTTCAATTGATTTGCTACCGAATCAGCAAGCTAACTAACAGCTGAGTAGAAGATGCAGAATCCTCATGAGTCTGAGCTTGTCTGCCCAGAGACAGCCACTTAAGTTTTGAAGTTCTCTGTCTTATAAGGAATAATGTAATTTTCAACAACATTTTAAGGATGATAGTACGCTAAACAAACAAATAAACAAAAGTCAGTTCTTTATAATTTTATATGTATACATGTCCATACAGTTATTTTGCCATACAAAAAGAATTGGACTTTGAAATAGTGTACAATTAACCTGTGAAGGAAATCAAAAATGCAGGCAGACAAAAATAGAAGGATTGGGAGTTCTATGTAGTGGTTCATACTTATTTCCCAGAGTTCTTTTGCTGGGTATGACTGGTTCAATTCATTAGTGTTCTATTGGAACTGATTTGGTTCATCTCATTGCTGAAGAGGGCCACATCCATCATAATTGATCACATATAGTATTGTTGTTGAAGTATATAATGATCTCCTGGCCCTGCTCATTTCACTCAGCATCAGTTCATATAAGTCTCTCCAGGCCTTTCTGAAATTATCCTGTTGGTCATTTTTTACAGAACAAAAATATTTCATAACATTCATATACCACAATTTATTCAGCCATTCTCCAATTGATGAGCATCCACTCAGTTTCCAGGTTCTGGCCACTACAAAAAGGGCTGCCACAAATATTCTTGTACATACAGATTCCTTTTCCTTCTTTAAGATCTCTTTGTGATATAAGCCCAATAGAAACACTGCAGGATCAAAGGGTATACACAGTTTGATAACTTTTTGTGCATAGTTCCAAATCACTCTCCAGAATGGCTGGATATATTCACAATTCCACCAACAATGTATCAGTGTCCCAGTTTTTCCACATCCCCTCCAACATTCTGCATTATCTTTCCCTGTCATTCTTGCCAATCTGACAGGTGTGTAGTGGTATCTCAGAGTTGTCTTAATTTGCATTTCTCTGATTAATAATGACTTGGAGCATCTTTTCATATAGCTAGAAATAGTTTCAATTTCTTCATCTGAGAATTGTCTGTTCATATCCTTTGAATTTATCAATTGGAGAATGGCTTGATTTCTTTTTTTTTTTTTATAATAACTTTATATTGACAGAATCCATGCCAGGGTAATTTTTTTACAACATTATCCCTTGCACTCACTTCTGTTCCGATTTTTCCCCTCCCTCCCTCCACCCCCTCCCCTAGATGGCAAGCAGTCCTATATATGTTAGATATGTTGCAGTATATCCTAGATACAATATATGTTTGCAGAACCGAACAGTTCTCTTGTTGCACAGGGAGAATTGGATTCAGAAGGTAAAAATAACCCGGGAAGAAAAACAAAAATGCAAATAGTTCACATTCGTTTCCCAGTGTTCTTTCTTTGGGTGTAGCTGCTTCTGTCCATCATTTATCAATTGAAACTCAGTTAGGTCTCTTTGTCAAAGAAGTCCACTTCCATCAGAATACATCCTCATACAGTATTGTTGTTGAGGTATATAATGATCTCTTGGTTCTGCTCATTTCACTCAGCATCAGTTTATGTAAGTCTCTCCAAGCTTCTCTGTATTCCTCCTGCTGGTCATTTCTTACAGAACAATAATATTCCATAACATTCATATACCACAATTTACCCAGCCATTCTCCAATTGATGGGCATCCATTCAACTTCCAGTTTCTAGCCACTACAAACAGGGCTGCCACAAACATTTTGGCACATACAGGTCCCTTTCCCTTCTTTAGTATCTCTTTGGGGTATAAGCCCAGTAATAGCACTGCTGGATCAAAGGGTATGCACATTTTGATAACTTTTTGGGCATAATTCCAGATTGCGCTCCAGAATGGTTGGATTCGTTTACAACTCCACCAACAATGCATTAGTGTCCCAGTTTTCCCGCATCCCTTCCAACATTCATCATTATTTTTTCCTGTCATCTTAGCCAATCTGACAGGTGTGTAGTGGTATCTCAGAATTGTCTTAATTTGCATTTCTCTGATCAATAGTGATTTGGAACACTCTTTCATATGAGTGGAAATAGTTTCAATTTCATCCTCTGAAAATTGTCTGTTCATATCCTTTGACCATTGATCAATTGGAGAATGGCTTGATTTCTTATAAATTAGAGTCAGTTCTCTATATATTTTGAAAATGAGGCCTTTATCAGAACCTTTGACTGTAAAAATGTTTTCCCAGTTTATTGCTTCCCTTCTAATCTTGTCTGCATTAGTTTTGTTTATACAAATACTTTTCAATTTCATATAATCAAAATTTTTTATTTTATGATCAGTGATGATCTCTAGTTCTTCTTTGGTCATAAATTCTTTCCTCTTCCATAGGTCTGAGAGGTAAACTATCCTGTGTTCCTTTAATTTATTTACAATCTCATTCTTTATGCCTAGGTCATGAACCCATTTTGACGTTATCTTGGTGTATGATGTTAAGTGGGGGTCAATGCCTAGTTAGAAGTATATTCCCTAAAATAAAGTTTTTCCTAGAACCATTTAAAGGTTTGTGTGACTTCATGGTGTTGAAACCCAGACCTTCTAATGTGTGAAAAAACTAGCCTAGAGAGTGAGCAGGTGACTCACATATCCCTTACTATGAAGGAGTCGATGCCAGTAGGTACCATGTACCAGTGGTAAGGAGACAAGGGATTGAATGTCCCCATTTTGCAACTGGTGAAGATCTGATTATAATGTGTCTTTTACTTGTAAGGAATCCCAAAGGTTAACTGTATTAGAGCATTTACAAAACTTTGGCATCACTCTATTTCTCAGTGATCTTAAAGGTCTCTTATTTTGAGAGATGACAGTATTTGAGAGAAAGACAGCCTGAAGAAATGAAGGCAATTCAAGTTTATTCAAGGAAAAATGAGAAGGAAGACATATAGTTATCTCCAACCATTGGATAACTGAAACCTTGTATAGTTGCTGATAAACTTAGGCAGAAGGCCACTCTAATTCTGTTTTGTTGCTGTTATGATTGATGAAAACATATTTGACAAGCAATATTGTTTTACAAACTCAACAAAAGGGGCTCATTTAGGATAGTTTGGTGGAAACAGAATTGGCTCAAATTTTTTACACTTCAACATTTAAGTCAAGAATGTGATTGACTTAACTAATAATAGGCATAATTGTAATTATGGACAATTTGGTTCTGGGAGAACACCCTCCATTATAAACCTTAGCCCTCTATTCATTGCCTTTTTATACAAGTTACCTTCTTTCTGAGAAAGACTGGCCTATAAACAAGTTACAGCCCTTAAATTATTTATGTCTTAGTCTGGGGGGAAATATCACACAAACTTGACTGTCCTTGAAAATCTCCTGGAGAGGCAGTTGTTTTATTATTGCTTCTTGGCTAATAGAAATGGAGTATTCCGGAGATTGCAGAATACCCTGTATCCAGTTATTAAAATGGACCTAGCTGAATAGAAAAGCTGTTTCACATTTCATTGACCCAAAGCTGACCTCAGCCTTAGTCTTTCTTAGATTTAACCTTATATCCATGTTACCTGCTAATGATACCTTCCAAAAAATGACCCATATGGCCTTACTTGAAGCAGCTCATTTAAGTAGAAAAATGTGTTGAATGTACTCCAGCTGGTCGACGTTGTGTCAATTCATACATTTCTATTTATAAGCCAAAGATAGTCCTGGCAACACTGAACATGAATGTGAAAAGGAAAGAGGTCGACAGTAAATTGGCACCTCATTTCTGAGTTTGCTTTCTTGTCCCCATACTAAATGGCTTAGATAAAGACTGCACAGCTTTTTGGTTAAAAGGCAAAGTTTTCCACAGACCATCTCATTTGATTCCCTTCAGTCAAAATGATTTCTCCTCTTCTAATTTTATAGCATTTTTTTTTCTTTCTTGCATCAAGCAGTTTAATTTGTATTAACTTTCTGTACATACTTTTATCTTTAATAGATTGTAAATTCTATAGCTTATTTATCTTGGTGTCTCTCAAATCTTCTGCAGATTGCATTATACTCAGTAGGTATCAGTGTTTGTTGGCTAAATATTCTTAGTTTCACTTAACTCTACAGAATCTTGATTCTGTGGTATATCTAAGTCATTTTACCAGATGCCCTAGCAGTTATGTATAGTAGGGCTGACAGGACCTTAGCTGAAACATATATGAAGATATCTTCACTTCTTGGAAATGACTTCTCTAAAATTATCTGTTGTTCTCCTAAATGTTAAGTAATTTTCAAGGGTCCAGGTGCACGTGGCACAATACCAAAAATGGTATCAGAAATCTCTGCACTCTTGAATAGTGGGATAAAATTATCTTTTAAGATGGAACCAATTAGAATGGATCATTACTCTACCTTTTAAATTGGCTTCCCAAATAAGAAATGGACAAATAGTATGCACAGTGCATGCAACTGAAATTAGTAGATTCATTTCTGTGCTCCAGTAAGTCAGTAATCTTATAGATGTAGATATTCTCTTTATTGGTACAAATCATAGATCATGATGCCTTCTTGTGCTTCTAATTCTTATCTATGTTCTTCCATAGAACCTCCACATAGAATTCACTCCAATATGGATTTCTTGTTACATCTCATGGTAACTGTTTAGCACCTAGGCTGTCCCTCCATCATCTCTGATTCCCAACACTTGAATCCACTTTTTTTTATCATGGTTCTGCTTTAAGATAACACTGACTACTTGTACCTACCATATACCTCTCTCCATTGCCCTTTTAGTTACTTGCAATAATAATTATTAAGAAATTGTTGTGATGTAAGATTTGCAAGCCATTTAGGAAAAATATTTACTGAGCTTTTCTGTGTTTCATATAGCAAAACAAAATTATGGCAGAGTTTTAGTGAACTAATAATATCCTTACCATCTTCTATTCATTCATTCATTTATTCATATTAACAAAATAAAAGGATCTATTGCCAGCTTTTTATTTATAAAAATCTTCATTTGTGTAGAAATAATATTCTTCATAGCTGGAAAACAGGAAGACAGAGCTAAGACACTTAAAATGTGAAAGCAGAGATAAATTTTAAGTATGTTTTCTAATCTTTTCTCTTCTATAAATATCTTTGTTTCCCTCAAAGATTAGCTTAAACTACTGCTTTTACCTTAGACCTTTGCTGATAGCCTCAACCACTATTGCCCCCTACCTACAGCACCTTGTATTTTTTTTGTATAGACAGGAATTACATTTGTACATGTTGTCTCTACCAGTAAAATATAAGATTTTTGAGGGTAAATAGTGTATCATTTTTGTCTTTATATCCCCATGGCCTAGAACAGTTCCTGATCTGTAGGAAACACTAAAAAATTACTTATGGATTGACTTTCTGAACATAAACATTGTTTCTTCCTAGAGAAACAATTTTTTTTTTAAATAGAATTTGTTTTTTTACCAATGTGCATGGCTATATGATTATTATGGTAACCTCCAGGAGATGCCAGAGTATTTTTTGTGGATTGAATATAGGTTGCCAAAGAGCTAGTGACTTGTGGATGATGACTATTGATTATTGTTTTGATAAGACTTTTGTCTTCTTATAGTTAACTTTGGTGCTTGAGCTGAAGAGATCTCTCTTACTTAGATATCAACTTATCTTATTTTTATTTTAAATTAAGCCAATAAGATAAATTTAAGAAGATAATATGGAAATTAATCCCAAAGGGTTATTACATAGATTAAAGGAAGTGTGTGTGTGTGTGTGTGTGTGTGTGTGTGTGTGTGTGTGTGTAAAGAACCTCAAAGCATTATATGAATCCTAGATATTATTGGTGGTGGTGATTATTTTTGTTGTTGTTGTTAGTACCAAACCAGAATTTTATGAGATACTTGCATCATGTCATGGAATGAGATTTGACCTGAGAGACAGAAGACTTGGATTTTAGTCTCATCTCTTCACTTAATTTTAGCAAGTCACTAAATTCCTCCAGACCTTAGTTCTCTCACTCTGGAACTGGAAGGGGACAAGGTGATTTAAGATGCTATCCCATTCTAGCACTTTTAGAAGATTTTCTTTTTTCTTTTTCCCAGTTTTCTCCTTGTCTCAGTGAAGAAAAAATGCATGATCTTCAGAGATGTTGGTGTTCAGAAACCTATCCACAGATTCAACTCCACCTCACTCTTACAAAATACTTTTAAGGTTCTAGACAGTTTGAGGAATTCCTTATAAGAAATGATTTGGTATTGAGGAGAAGATTTTGAAGATGAGTTAGAATACAGATCCACCGGTTGACACATTCCAAGTAGGAGTCAAGTAAGACAAAGGCTAGCAAAGGAAAATGAAGGTGCTATCTGTTTTCTAGACTAGAGTTTTTTAAACTTTTTCTACTCATGACACTTTTTGCCCAAGATATTTTCATATGATTTCAAATAGATAAGTATACAAATACAAATATAAAATAGGTGTACAAATCAAACATTTACTGATAATAAGTCATAATTTGACAACCCTACATTCAGTTACACAACCCCATGTGGGGTCACAACTCACAGTTTAAGAAGCTTTGTGGCAAATCAACAAGCATTTTATTAAGTGCTTACTATATGAAGTCATAGTGCTAAGGGCTGAGGATATAAAGAATGTCCAGGAGGGTGATGTGAGAAGGGAGAGCTTTCCAGGGATTGAGGAGAAGAGAGGGAGAGATGATGAAGAGGTGGAGGGAGACAATAGAGAAGATAGGGAATAGGAAAGTAAAAGGCTTGAATAATAGGGTGTTGTGTGAACAAATGTGGTTGGGTTATAGAGTTTTGTGAAAGGGGCCAGATTATAAAGAACTGGGTTTTTTCCATCACTTTTTCCTTTTATTATTATTTTATTTTTCCAACTATATAAGAGTTTTCAACATTCATTTTTGTAAGACTCTGTGTTCCAGTTTTTTTTCTCCCCTTCTTCCTTACTCCCTCACCCAAGACAGCAAGCAAACATTTGCAATCCTTTTAAACATACTTCCCTATCTGTCATGTTGTACAAGAAAAAAAAAAAAAAGAGAGACCCAAAAGAAAAATATAAAGAAAATAAACAATAAAAGCTAAACAGAGGAATGTATGTTTGGTTCTAGTGATAATAGGAAGCATCAAGGGAGTTTATTGAATAAGAGGGTGATAAGATCATATGTGCATTTTGGGAAGATCACTGTGGCAAGCTGAGTGCAAACTAGACTAAAGTAGGGAGAATCCTATGGTAAGGGAACCAGTTAGAAGACATAATAATCCATGCTTAGAATGAGAAAACCTTGTTCATCTGTCAAAATGGATTCTAGGGCTTCTTCCAACATACACACACATGTACCTCCCCACACACACACACACATACACACCCCTATGTGATGAGAAACTAGAACCATTAAAAAAAGTTTGCCGTTTTTCATCAGGGCATCTGGGTTTAAAACATACCTCCTGCTAGCTGTTGTATCTTTTAGGATTTCAATTCCTCATCTACAAAATGAAATAGTTGGATAGAAAACTTCTACTTGTAAATGCAAATTCTAAATCTAAATTCTAAATTGACCAATAAGCCAATGAGACTTCAAGGTGCTACAATTGGGTAGCAATTAGATCTGAAGTCAGGAAAACTAATTTCAATTACCTTTGCTTTTTAACTACCTGTGTGATATGAGGCAAGTCATTTTTTCCTTTCAGAAACTATTTCCTCATTTTCAAAATAAAAGAATTGTACATATAATCTCTAAGGTCACTTTCAGTTTTAATAATTTCCTAATTCTGAGATATGGGCACTAATCATTGCCCAGAACAATTTTCCAGGAATAAAATTTCACCTTTCTACTTAACACTTAAGCATTTGCTGCCACCTAGTGGACACTATAATAAAATCAAGCATTTTTATTTCTATTTAGATGAAACATCTTTTCTGGTATATGATGTGGATTCATCTCTCTAAATTTATTTTAGATGCAGATAGTATTGCCATCTGTGAAATGAAGTAAAATACTTGGGTCTGCTTCATACAGTTTTTTTTGTTTGCTATTAGGAAACAGGTAGATCCTGTTTAAAAATCTGATATACCAAATAAGTGTACAAAATATATAATTTAGGAGGTAACCTTTGAATTAATTAATTAACCATACTTTGTTTCATTGCAGTTATTTTTTATTCATGCCTCACATATTATTTTTTATATTGTATGCATAATAAAGATTTGTTGATCACTTTGTAAACATTTTGAGGGCAAGGACTATATCTTAGCTCATATTTTCATGCCATAGAACTTAACAAAGTAACTTTTTAATTATATTTTGGCCTCATCAGAGATGGGAGTATTGTAAGAAATGAAGTATGAGATTGGGAGGGGGGGTGTTGGCTTTTTTTAAAAAATAGCTTTTTATTTTCCAAATATATGCAAAGATAGTTTTCAACATTCACCCTTGTAAAACCTTGTGTTTTAAATTTTTCTTCCTCTCTTCTCTCCACCCCCTCCCCTAGACAGCAAGTTATCCAACACATGTTAAACATGTGCATTAATAAAATTAACTTATTTCCATATTTATCATGTTGCACAAGAAAAATCAGCTCAAAAGGGGAGAGGGGGGAATTGAGAAAGAAAACAAAAAACAAACAACACAAAGGCGAAAATACTATGTTGTGATCCACACTCAGTCCCCAGAGTCTTCTTTCTGGATGCATCTCTCTCCATCACAAGTCTGCTGGAATTGATCTGAATCACCAAAGTATGAGGTTTTAAAAGTAAACTCCAAGGATGTATTAGATGAAGACCATCCCATTCCCACAAGATCCTTTAGTTCTAGGAAGTCAGCTTGTGAAGGATAGAGTCTGGACCAGTTCTCCTGGATTGTATCTAACTAGTATAAGATAATTTTTTAAAAGTGAGTGATCAACAGAGAAGTTGGAGTTTGTGTATCTTTACAATGTCAGAAGAATTTGAGAAAGATCAGTCTTTTGAATGGAAGTCCTTCATGTAAACTTTGTGGGAAGATATATACTAGAATCAGGCATGGATGAGTTGAAAGAGAAGAGAATTTCCATTTCAGCAGGGTGAGATATCCACTGAGTATTTGCAGAAGAAAACTGCCTGATTGAAAGAGAAGAGAATTAGGTCGTGACCCTTTCTCATCATTAATTCCAGATTTCCACGAGACTGATTTTCCTCAAACTTATGTCTGACTATGCCATATATATGCCCTTACTTAATAAACTCCAATGGCACTCTGTTACCTTCAAGGTAAAAAATAAAATCCTCTTTTGGGTTTTAAAATCTAGCCCCTTCCTACCTTTACAGACTTTTTATACTTCACTATTTTCATGAACTCTGTGATCCAACAAAATGATCCATCTCACTACAAACATTTTCTCTATCTGTGCCCCATGCCTGGAAGCCTCTCCATTCTCTCAAGGTGGCCACCTTGTGGCTTCCCTGGCTTCCTTTAGATTTCAGCTAAGATTCCATCTGCGAGAAGAAATCTTTCTAAATCCTTTCTAAATCCTCTCAGTGCCTTCCCTCTGAAATTGGCGCCACTTTCTCCTCTATATATCCTGTCTCCTTCATTAGACTGTGAGTTCTTTGAGAGAAGGGAATATTTTTTACCTGTCTTTGTATTCCTAGTACTTAGCACAAAGAAATATGAAATGCACAAATTTAGAGACATTTCTTTCCCAAATGTTCAAACAGAGCATTTGTTCCCAATCTATGATAAAGCCTTCTGAGCTTTTATTGGTCTGGTCAGCCAATCAGACACACTCTATTTTGATCAAGCAACCAAATATAGTAGCTTTGTATTTGTTAAACCTCAAAACTCACACTATTAGGGGAGGATTACCTAATTCAAAATAACTGGGAAAACTAGACAGCAATGTTGGAGAAATTAGATTTAGGTGAATATCTTACACTGTTAATAATAATTAATTATTAATAAGCTTCAAATGGATCCCATTATTTTAAAAAATTCATCAGGAAGTTATAAAAGACAAATTAGCATGAAACAAGGTGGAGTAGTTGGTTAGAACAATAATCTTCTATTCATTTGGTCCTTGCAACAACCCTGTAAAGTAAATAGAGTAAGTATCATCATCACAGTTCTAAAAATGAAATAATTGAAGTTCAGAGAGGTTGTAACATGTTCAAAGGCATGCAGCTACTTCTTGTTGACGCCACATCCAGGAATCTTTTCATTACCAAGAATATAGTGAGAACTGAGAACTTAAAAAAAAATTTTTTTTTTGATAATTCTATTCCAGTCTAACTGATTTCTTTTGCAATCCCATGTGTTTTTTTTTTTTAATTTTGTGCACTTAAAAAGACTATTCTGAGAAGGACTCATCCTATAGATTTTGCCAGACTGGGTAAAGGGGTCCATGACCCAAAAAAAAATTAGGAACTCCTTTGTTTACCATATCAGCTTCAAAACCTCAAGGATGCAGTTTCAGTGGTGTGTGTGTGTGTGTGTGTGTGTGTGTGTGTGTGTATGTGTGTGTAGCAAAAAACAAAACCAAGAAAATGTCTATAAAGTAGAATAGGAAAAATATTATCTATGAAATCATGAATTTCTATTATATAAAGTTTGCTATTAAAAAGTACATAATTGAGCAATTGGGGAATTACTGAATAAATTGTGGTCTGTGATTATGATGAAATATTGTTCTATAAGAAAGGATGGGCAGGATATTATCAGAAAAACCTGAAAAGTTCTCAATGAACTCAAGAAAAGTGAAATGTACTATATGAAAAGTAATAGCAATGTTATGAGATGATCAGTTATGAATGACTTTGCTATTCTGATCAATACAATGATCTAAGACTACTCTGAAGGACTTATGATGAAAAATGTTATCCATACCCAGAGAAAGAACTGATTGTGTTTTTTTTTTTTAATTATAACTTTTTATTGACAGAACATATACCTGGGTAACTTTTTACAACATCCCTTGCACACATTTCTGTTCCAATTTTTCCCTTCCCTTCCTCCACCCCTTCCCCTAGATGGTAGGGAGTCTTATACATGTTAAATAAACAGTTCTCTTGTTGCACAGGAAGAATTGGATTCAGAAGGTAAAAATAACCTGGGAAGAAAAACAAAAATGCAAACAGTTCACACTCATTTCCCAGTGTTCCTTTTCTGGGTGTAGCTGATTCTGTCCATCATTGATCAAGTGAAACTGAATTAGATCTTCTTTTTGTCAAAGATATCCACTTCCATTAGAATACATCCTCATACAGTATTGTTGTTGAAGTGTATAATGATCTCCTGGTTCTGCTCATTTCACTTAGCATCAGTTCATGTAAGTCTCTCCAAGCCTCTCTGTATTCATCCTGCTGGTCATTTCTTACAGAACAATAATATTCCATAACGTTCATATACCACAATTTATTCAGCCACTCTCCAACTGATGGGCATCTATTCATTTTCCAGTTTCTAGCCACCACAAACAGGGCTGCCACAAACATTTTGGCACATAAAGGTCCCTTTCCTTTCTTTGGTATCTCTTTGGGATATAAGCCCAGTAGAGACACTGCTAGATCAAAGGGTACGCACAGTTTAATAACTTTTTGGGCATAATTCCAGATTGTTCTCCAGAATAGTTGGATTCGTTCACAACTCCACCAACAATGCATCAGTGTCCCAGTTTTTCCACATCCCCTCCAACATTCATCATTATTTTTTCCTGTCACCTTAGCCAATCTGACAGGTGTGTAGTGATTCCTCAGAGTTGTCTTAGTTTGCATTTCTCTGATCAATAGTGATTTGGAACACTTTTTCATATGAGTGGAAATAGTTTCAATTTCATTATCTGAAAATTGTTTAAAACTGATTGTGTTTAAATAAAGATTGAAGCATTTTAAAAAGTATATAATAAATTCAGCATTTTTTTCAAAACTGTCCTACTTGTCTGAGTTTTCTTCTGAACGCCTGTTTTATTATGTTCATTTTGTAATGCTTTGATGCTGTTTATTTCTTTCTTTTATGGGTTTCTTTTTGACCCACCAGTAATTTGTATCCTTATCCTTCTAAAAAGTGAAAAGCATAATCCTTGTAATAAATATGCATAATCAAGCAACACAAATAAACATAGTGGTTACATCAAGAAAATCAAGTATTTTCCTTCTGTACCTTGAAATACTCTGTCTTTTGTTAGCAGTTGGGATGTGTGTGTTAATCAATCCTCTGGAATCATGGATTATCATTATTTTGATCAGTTTTTCAAAATGGTTTTTCTTTTCACTTTTTTACTATAATGTTGTATTACCTTAGTTTTTACTCGTTTCATTCTGCATCAATTCATATAAATCTTTCCTTATTTCCTTAAAATTGTCCTTTTGACAATTTTTGTGCATAATAATATTTTATTATATTCCTATAACTTTTGTTCAGCTATTTCTGAATTGATGGATGCTTGCTTAGTCTCCCGTTCTTTGCTACAGGTGAGAGAAAGAGACAGAGACAGACAGACAGAGTTGCTATACATATAATTGTACAGATGGGTCCTTTTCCTTTTCTTTTTATTTCTTTGGGGTTTAGATCTAGCCATGACATTACTATATTATAGTTATATACAATTTAATGACTTTGGTGGCCTGGTTCCAAATTGCTTTCCAGAATGGGTAGGCAAATCCACAGCAGCTCCAACAGTGTATCTTTCTACACCAATAAATGTCATCATTCCATTTTTGTCATCTTTGCCAAATAGATGAGAAACTTCAGTTGTTTTCATTTGCATTTCATTTGCATTTTTCTAATTATTACTCATTTGAAGTCACCTTATATCATCTGTAAAGTTTCTCTTTTTCCAAGCTCCTTTCTCTGCATGGAATTTCATTTGAAATAAATAATAATTTGAAGCATCCCACAAGGTATTCATTCATTGCCTTCTTTCAAGCTTGGGTTTTGTACAACAAACATGAAGTTCTTTGTTGGTTGTTGTTTTCCAGATTGTGCTGGCTGTGGCAGAGACATAAAGAATGGGCAGGCACTGCTGGCTCTGGATAAGCAATGGCATCTGGGGTGTTTTAAGTGCAAATCCTGTGGAAAAGTCCTCACTGGAGAATACATCAGCAAGTAAGAAATTTCTCACTCTATGGAATCCAGAATTAATAGGGGTTACCAAAACAAATGTTCTCAGTAATTGATAATGGGCACTTGATGAATGAAATTTAGCAAGAATGCTCATCTTCATTGAGACAGTATGATGTACTTGAAGTCAGGAGTTCAAATCCCATTTCAGATAGTAGCTGTGTCAATAGGCAGTAGACAAGTCTCTTAATCTCTCTGTGTATCACTGTGTATCACTTTCCCCATCTGTAAAATGAGGGGATTTTTGAATGGTTTTCCATCTCTAAACCTGTTATTCTGTGAAATTGTGTTCATGCCCCAAGTTTCTCAAATGTCCCAGGATTTTAAACATCATCCCAAAGGTAATAGGGAGCCACTGAAATTGAATAAATAGGGAATGTGTGACAGAATCAGATTACATAATTTCTTTAAAAATATACAAGATGCTTTCTTTTAAACAAACTTATTATGTGATAGAGTGTTCTTACATTTTATATGTTTTCATATCTGGAAGTTGTAGCTTGGTACAGGTAAACAATTTGCCCACAGTCACAGAGAGAATGATTGGCAGAGGGAGGGGTAGAACCTTGGATCCTGATTTCAAATTTTCTTCTCTTTGTACTACATCATAATTCTTCCCAATCACAGGTCTTGGGGATGTGTCTGAGCAGGCTTACCTTTATAGACACAGAAAGTATTTACCCATGTGGTAGGATTTGAGAAAAATTTAGGAAGCAACTCCCTGCCCAGAAACATCTGCCCCACTGTCTTCAACAGTGGAAGAGCTAGAATCTGTCTTGAGTCTCTAAAAGTTTGTGTTGAAATAGAAATAAATCATCTGGGAGGGGAAAAAGTATTACGGTAAGGCTTAATCAGTCATTAACATTTTAGCAAGAATTATCTCATCAAGGTGGTTCTCCCCATAAAGGCAAATGAAGGAATAAAGACTACAGCTATGATTTCATTGATATGGGAAAGTCAGCATCTTTTCTGAAACTTATAGGACTGGGGTTGCCTGGAACACTGAGAGTTTAAGCAACTTCCCTAGAGTCATTCCCTATCCCATTTGAACATTCTTGCCTTATGTATTTTAATATTATATTATTCTGAACTTAACAAAGAAATGAACTTTTCCATATATAAAATAAAACCAAAAAAAAAAAAAAACTATGACATATGAGAGGATGAATTCTCCTCATATAATTTGTGGGGGGGAAAGGAGTTAAATGTAAAATATTCTTTAAAATATTAACTAACATAAAGCAGGACCTAGAAGACTTAAGAAAAATGGGCCCAAGACAGGAATGATTTATTGGGGTTGGATTGGGGGACATTGAAAAGAAGATATTAATATATTTAATTTAACAAATTAAGGGCCTATAATATTTAAGACACTATGGAAAAGAAAAGTCTAAAAATATGAGAAGGAAACCAGGGCCATTTGGAGGTTCCATAGTGGATAGATAATCTTGGCTTCCACCATTCATTCATTTATTAAGCACCTATTGTGTGTAATGCACTCTGCTAGGTGGGATTTGGGGATGAACTACAAAATGAGACATGATCCCTGCCTTTAAATAACTTACACAAGACCTCTGAAGGTCATGGAGATACCGGTCAAAGAAGAGGAAAAGGAATGGAAGAGGAGAGAGTACAAACTCTATGTCTTTCCCTTGGTTCTTTTCTTTGGTTCTCAGATTTGGAATTTTTTTGAGTGGGGCCATAGAAGCTACTGCTGTATCAAAAAAACAAACAAACAATGTGCCCCTCATACTTTCTGCCTAGAAATGTTATGATGAGAAAAAACACAAAGGAACCCTTTTTGGCTTTACAATTGGAATGAATTTATATGTACATATATCTTAAATACAAGCTTCCACTGATGATGGACAGTAATGCTTACATAAATCATAGGTATAGACATTAATATTTTTAAGCTGCTTGATTATTATCTGTAGCAGAGAACACTATTTTACTCTTTGGTTCCTGTAGGCATTTTGGCTGTGTAACTCTAGTATCTTCATGTGTTCTCAAGGAACAAAAATTATCCTTAATATTATTTGGTAGGAGTATATGGCAGGGGACATGTTTCCTTTTCTATTTGCTACAGGCTCCGCATTCCTGTAGGGCTATTTTCACACAATCTACAGGGAACTTTTTCAAGGAAATGGGAAATAGACTTACACTGCTTGGGCTTTCTTTTACAGGGATGGAGCTCCTTACTGTGAAAAGGACTATCAGGGACTTTTTGGTGTCAAATGTGAAGCTTGTCAACAATTCATCACAGGGAAAGTTTTAGAGGTAAGTAATAATTTCTTTTTTATAACAACATGTCTTTTCATAAAAAAAAAAAACTTTGGAGTTGCAAGAGCTTTCCCAATACCTTTGGAAACAACCAAATCACCAGTCCCATATACTCACACCTTTATGACAGAATTCAAAGAAATATTACATTTAACCACTTGAGATAATATTGATATTGATTTCTACTACATGAGAAAATATTTTATTTTTAATAGGTTTTTGTCTACCTAAGGGGAAAAAAATGTTCTTCTATGTGGCTAAAGTCTTACAGGCAGCTAAAAGGCCTAGTGAAGTAGTCCTGAGTCTGGAGTCAGGAAGAGAAGTTCAAATCCAGCCTCAAGTCACTTAACCTGTGTCTGCCTCAGCTTCCTCAACAACAAATGGAGATTATAAATAAAATCTATCTACCAGGGTTGTTGTGTGGATCAAATGAGATAATAACTGTAAAGCATTTAGCACATCCCTGGCACATAGGAAGCATTTTGTAAATGGTAGCTATCATTATTATTATTTTTACAAAATGAGTATAAGAATAGTACCTACCTCAAAGTTATTGAGAGCATCAAATTAAGATAACATTTGTAAGTACTAGCATATAGTACTTGGCACATAGTGTTATATAATTGTTCATTTCCTCCTCCTTCCCTTCCCTTACAGAACTAATGTCTTATAGACATTATGCAAATTTATTTTGGTTTTTTTTCTGGAAACTAGACTTTTCAAGCGTGTTGCGAAGATACCATTTTACTAACTAGAGTGTAAGAGAATTTAACAAAAGCAAAAGAAATGGATGGTTCTTGAGACCAGGGGCAGAAAGAAAATTAGAAGAATTGTATGTTAACAGTTAAAGCAGAGGAAAGAATTAGTGTTAGATCTGGGCTGAGGGGAACGTTTGTGTACTTATACATGTTCATGAGTGTGCATGTATACACAGAAATACCATTTAATAAACTAAGACATACACCTGATAAAAATTACAGCTAGTATTCATTTAGTGCTTCAAGGTTTGCAAAGAGTTCTATATTTTATATCACTTGACCTGAGAAAAGAAAGGGTGAGTGAAACCATGAAGAGGTAGATTCCCCACCCTAAGAAACCCACATCCTGTGTAACAATGAACATCCTCAGCAGATTCTGTCTGTTTAGGTGTGGCTGCTACAGGCAAGACAGCTTTGGGTCACACTTTCCCCATTGCTATCTCTGATGATCTGCTATGGTCAGTGAACATTGTCACTTACTTTCATGATGAAGCTTCTGTGTTAGGGAGAACACAGTGCTAAAGGACTAAAAATAATCAGACCCTACCCTCAAGGAGCTTCCAGTCCAATATAAGAATAAGACGTAGATAGCACAAATTAGAATGTGATCATCATATAGGTTTTTACCCACTGCAGAAGGCTTCCTGGTATAGGTGTTGCTTTGCCCTCATGAAAAGTAAAGATTACCATATTTAGAATATACCCACATCCTATCTTTCAAGGTGAATAGTGGAGATAGGGGAAACAAGACAGAGATGGAACAGGAAGTCCATCAACCAGAACCCAGGCTGACCTAGGTACAAGGATTCCTTGACTAATTTTTTATCTGTTACTTGGAATTATATGAATTCAGTCAGATTTAAACCTCAAACTATATAGGCCAGTGAAAATCAGTTCAGAAGGACTCTCAGATAATAGCTGTATTGTTGATAATAACAGTATTATCAATAAGCATTTGTTTTTAATTTCACTTTACATGCCATATTTTAACTGTTTATTAAATTATTTTATTTTATTTTTTCATTTTATTTTTTAAATTTTTTATTAAATTATTTAAAAGATAACCACCTCTAATGTTCCTTCTAGCCCTAAATTTGTGATCTTAATATAAGACTTGATATTTATATAATTTCTTACAATGTTTTACAAAATGTTATATAAACTATCTCATGTATCTTCTACACCATCCTCTTATTATGTGGTATAGTCTCATTTTACTTATGAAGAAATAGAGGTTCAAAGATACATCAGAATGTTACCCAACCTCCCCTTGATGGGATTCTCCATCAGAGGCTAGTTGATTTTTAATTTTCCAGCAGATTGTGGGTCACCTTTCTTTCAAATAACTTCACAGATGTTTTGAAATCATACAATTTGGGAATTGAAAGGGACTTCAGTGGCCATCTACACCAACCTGTATGCTGAAAGAATCCCTCTTTACATCTTCCACCCCTTGCTGGGTTCTTCACTTTGAGGCTAAAGAGAATTAATCTTATCTCTCTCTTCTAGGAAATAGCCCTTCACATATTTGAGACAGCTCTCATGTTCATCTAAAGAATTTTCTTCACCAGGCTAAACAAACCCAATCCCTTCAACTGGGCCAAGGTCACCATTGTAGTCAGCATTAGTAAAAACCAATTCATTAGACAGAGGGATAACCCCACATGTTTGGGGGAGAAATTGCCAATCAATACTCTATTCAGTTAGCCAGGATTCTCTCTCCTTGCCCTGAATTGCATATTATCAGCGAAGAGCTACATCTGAAGATGTAGATTTTCAGTAAATCTGTTTGCTGGTGATGATTCTAGACTTTAGTGGTAATTATAGGAAAATGCTGTCTTAAACAGGAATGGCCATAAATAACATGCAACATCATTTCTTATATGGAAGACTATAGGTTTGATCTGTTCTGTGTGATAGAAATAAAATTGGAAGGGAAAAAAAAAGTAAGCTTCCACATACAACAACAACAAAATAGAACAGTGTATCCCAGAAACTAGTAGTGTCTGGATAATATCCCAGCTCTGACTCTAGGAGGTACAAAAGGAAGAAAGTGAATATATCCCACAGATCTGAAAGAGAATTTAGCAAAAAGTAAAAGATATATGACTTCCCTTGGGAAAACAAGTCTGCCTTGGGCATCAATGTTTGTAATTGGTTCCCCAAAGAGGTTTTTGATTTACTTTCATTTTGGATAATTTGCTGTAACAGCTGCAAGAAGGAATGTCTAATACAAAACTGTGTCCAAACACATACCATTTTGAAGAAAAATATATCTGAATATTGTTTCCTAAGAAGTCAAATAGCCCCAGGGATCACTACAGCTTCAGAATATTATATCAAATTTTCAGACTTGGAATTGGAGTGAAAGTAGCTCCGATGGAGTAAAAGCTGGGGAAGTTTCTGTATGATACCATTCTAGTGGGTGCTATTGTCACACCACTTTCAGCTCTGAGGTTCCTAATCCACCCCACTGGCATCTTGCCCTCCTCAGATGGGTGTGGGATCTTGGAGAATTCACCCTTCATGGTTGTCAAACAATGATGCAGTGCAGTCAGCTTGGAAGCCAGTTTGACCACATTGCCACTATAAAAGTACAGCTCATGCTCTGAATATCTATCTCCTCCCTCCCACATCCCTCCCACCCTGCCTAGCCCTTTCCTCTTTTCTCCTATCCACCACTACTAGTGTAATTATTAGCACAACTTTTTGGATTGAAGGATGTGTCTAATTGATAGTTCAGTTGGGGGCAACAATAGCAACTCTAAAAGAAATGGAAGAAAACAGTTGCTTAGGAGACATGACAAATACTGGACAAACACCTCTTTTCTAGTGTTTTATAATAAGGTTTGAAATTGGTGTTTTTCAATTCCCATGGGTCCATTAGTGTTCTATACTTGACACCAATTAACTCAAATTTGAGATATCTTCATGCTAGAGAAACTGTGGAAGATCAAAAGCTGCCTTTCTCATGTAAAAAGCTAAGAATTAGGTGATATAGTGGAAAGGACACCAGAACTCAAGCATCCCATTAATAGCTAACTGTGGTTAACCCCTCTGGGACTCAGTTTCCTTCCCTTTTTTGTAAAAATAAAACTAGATAAGCAAGAGACAGAGGTGTTGTATCAGAAGGAATTGAAAGATACCTTCTAGCTCATTGAGTGTATAACCTTTGACTGGGTTGTCATTTATTTGGGGGCTCACAGTCTAGGGAAGCAGCAGTGGAGTTTGGAGTCAGAAGACCTAGCTCATATACTTCCCAGTTATGTAATTGTAATTAAGTCTCTTCACCATTCTATTCTCTCGTCTCATTTGTAAAATGGAAATAATGGGACTACCTGAGTGCCAGAGTTTTTCTGAGGAAAAAGTAAAGTATTCTATGTGGTATGCCCTGTCTTAGAGCAGATTTTGGGAATCTTCTGTTTGTCTGAGCAATTGAATAGTTGGAAGTAAGATACCTCAATAGAGAGGTACTGTGAATTCCCAGAGTCAGAGACACGGTGCAATTTTTAGAATGCTGGGCCTGAAGACCTGAGTTCAAATTCTCCTCAGTTATTAGAGTTTGTTATTAGCTATGTGATGTCATTTAACTTCTTTCAGACTCAGTATCCTTATTTGTAAAAGAGGGATAAAAATAGCACCTTCCTCACAAAGTTGTCCTGAAATTTAAATGTGCTTTATGTGTAAAGCACTTCACAAACTTTAAAGTGTTATATAAATGTTTGTTAGTATTGTTACCATTATTAGTCCTTATTGTGTGAGACAAGGTCTTTTATTAAGTATACATTCAACAAAATTTTAGCAAATTGAACAGAACTGGAGATAAAAGAAAGGATTGCCATTTGTTCCCTACCATTCAAAACATTTCTGGATTTGCTTTTCCTTCTATTGTTGATGTTCTCTCCCTCCTCAGAGGTAGCTAGGATGAGTAACAGATAGATGCCAACTTAAATTTCAAAATGTCCTAAGTTTGAATCCTACCACAGATAAATATTATCTGTGTGAGCCAGAACTAGCCACTTAACCTCTAGCTTCTTTATCTCTAAAATGGGGGTGATAATAGTACGTACCTCATAGGATTGTGAAAAATCACACAAGAAAATATATGTAAAGGGCTTTACAAATCTTAAAGCATTATGTAAATGCTGATTATTCTTTTCATTATAAAATTACCTGGCATTTATCTATGTAAGGAAAGAAATAGATACAGTGTGGCTGGTACTGTGCTAAACACTTTATAAATATTATCTCATTTGATCCTCAAAATGACCTTAGAATTGAGTCAGATATGTATTCATGTTATATGCTTTCAGTAGAATGTAATTTCCTTGAAGAGAGGGACTGTTTCATTTTTACTTTTCCCCATTGCTAAATACCTTGCACATGATAGGTGCTCAATTTGGGGGTCCATTTGAATTCATGATTATTTTAAATTATACTACCCTCAACTACAATATGGACATTGTATAGTAGAAAACAAAATTTACCCCCTCTCCCAATTATACACTGAAATAAAAGATAGAATTGAATGCCTGTAGTTGTTCATTGTTTCTTCCCATTCTTGCCTCATACAATTTGCTATGCAGGCTGCGTGTGTGCATGCACACACGTGTACATGCATGTGCATGTGAGCTTCCATGTGCATGTGCATATGCGCTTGTCATATCATTTCCTTTGTGACAGAATAATAATATAAATCTTTCTATGAGGTAGCTCAAAACACAGATGGTAATTTAAGATGTTCAAAGTAGTGTTCACAAATTAAAGAATCAATTTTAAAATTAGAGAATACTTATTAACCACATTTGATATAGATTTTACCCTTTTAATAATAAGATAAAGATCTGGTGACAAAGAAGGAAGTACTGAGAGTATGATATTTGATCTACCTTATTCCCTACCAGAAGGATGAGAATTTATTCTGGGCAAGTGGTAGGGAAAGAGAAAGATAAGTAGCCAAGGAGGTTCAAGAGTTCTCGATGGTCCTCCTTCCTGTTTATCTTCTTTAATTTTGTCACAATCAGTCTTTTTTTTTCTTTAAGAAACACTTGCAAAAGGGCCATGTTTCCAATCTCCACTACAGCTCCCCTCCTTTTTTTTTCTAAAAAGGAAAGAGTTTAAAAAAAAAAAAGACATGTTTGACTGACTCCTGAATTGGGAGCCTTGAGCTAACCATTGTTTGTAATTGTGGTTTGTCTTATTCTGCTTAGCTGCAGAGTAGAACTAGGAGCAAGGTTTAGATGCTATAGAGGGGCAGATTTAGGCTCTATATAATGAAAAACTTTCTAATGACTAGAACTGCCCCAAAATAGAGTGATCTGCCTCAAAAGCAAATCAAGTTCCCTTTGGAGGTTTTTAAGCTAAGTCTGGATGAACATTTGATGGGCATGAAGTAGAAAAAATTCTTCCTCAGGTTCAAGTTTGAATGGATGGGCATTGAAGTTCCTTCCTGCCTCTTAAGTCATAAAATCTAGAATATAAGGATATTTAGGTTTTGCAAATTACTTTCTTTCTCTTCTGATTAAACTTTTCTTAGTGATCACTATGGATACATAGTATCACAAACCTCACTCAGAGAAGAAACTTTTCCTTTCTTTGGGAATTTGCAAGAAAACATTATGGACTCCAGGTTTGATTTCTAAGGTCTAGATAGACATGGGTAGAACTGAATGGTATCCATTTGGTGCTGTTTCTCCTTCCTTCACTCTTCCAATATATATCTTTTTGAAAGAATCTTCCTAGATAGTTGACTTCCCTCCTCATATATAGGTTATTACATATCAGCTTCACAAAGGACGGCTTGCCAAAAAAATCAAACAAATAAGATGAGAAAACAAAAAAATAAAATTACAGGCATTTTCCCAGTGCTTAAGTAGTAGTTAAAAATAAAGGCCAATATCAAACTGAAAATAAGGGAACTTGTAACATGCATTTATCAAACACTTTGTGGCTACAGAGTTTGTTCTCATTTTAGCTTTCCCCATAACCTTATGAGATAACTAATGTATCATTTACCTCCATTTTACACCCTGAGAAAAATGAATATTAAGAGTTGTGAAATAACTTGCTCCAAGTCACTCACCATAGATGGAGCCAAGATTCAAGGCCACTTCTTCTGACTCTAAGACCAACGCACATTTGCTTACAACATGCATGTTCTTGCGTGGAGAAAACCACCATCCTGGAAGGAAATTTCCACCCATTCTGAACAGAGCTAGAAAAGGTCTCTGCCTACAGATCATTGAGAAAGCTCATTTACAATTCTCTTTCCTTAGAGCAGTGGGTCTGCTGGAATCAGCTCCTATCAGCTTGCAAGAGCCTATTAGTAAATTTTCATTTTTACTTTTTACACCCCAGAGATAGGCAAATGCTATAAATCAGAGCTTGATTTATTGTTTTATCACTTTCCAAATTTAAAAAAGCATTGGGGAAATTGCTAATGATTCAGATTAAACTTAAAAGTGCTTCCTCCATCATGTTAGTTAGTTTGTTTTTCTGGAGAGCTGATTGTTAAACATTTGCCAGTAAACCCCTGCCCAAGAGCTTTGCATATGTCCCCATGTAAGGCTGTAATCTGTTTAAGACAAATCATCTCCTATCACCTTTTTTTCATCCCACTGTGGGGATAAATGCCTCTCTCTTTTTTGATGTGGGAGGGACACAAAATATTCCTGATTATTTATATTTATATTTATATATATATATATATATTTTCCTCCTTCACTTGACGTTCCATGATAATATGGATTTCCTCTACTTTGCACTCTTTTCTCAAAGACAAAAGAAAACTTAAATTATCTGAATCCTTTCCAGATATGAGTAAAAATGGATTACTATTGAATAAAGGGTGATTTTCCTCACTCTTTATTTAACCAGTTTTCTCTCTCACTGCATCTAGAAAGTAATTTCATCTGGTTGCTTTCCCCCTCCCCGCCCCAGTAAGACCCGTATAGTATTTTTTTTTTTAATGGAATGGGCTGTTTTCTTTCTAGATGTCTGTAGTGTTCAGGCTCTCTTTGTAGAAATACTTCATGGCTTTTATGAAGATTTTAGTACTATAACATGTGGAAATGAGACTTTCCTAACGTTCAAAGGCAATCCACCTTGAACTTATCTCTAGTGAGAACCAGTTGAATCCTACCTTATATCTTTCATAGGAAAAAAATAATATAAAGGAGTAGCTTAAAATCACATTAGTTGATCTCCTGGTGTGTAGGAAATATATATCATTTTAACATGTCTCTCTGGGTTTTCTGAAGGATTAAAAACCTTTAATATAGGGCTTTTTTTCTAGTTTGAGTAAAACTCTCAATTCAGAAAGGGCAGGAACCATTTTGTATGTTGGTCCCATGAAATGAATTTGCTTATAGACTATTGGCACAAGATTTAGGCAACCCATTTATAAGTAAATCATTTTTTAAGTATTAAAAAGATAATACCTTGTAAGTAGAATTAGACAATGAGTGTATCTTGGTAAAGGGCTAGGCTATTATCTGGCACAAGGAAAACATAGATTATTCGTGATTAACTGTGAAGGAATGTAATCTTTTTGTCTTCACCGAAGATGTAATTAACAAAGGACAAGATGGCGTGTCAACTTCTCTTGTTTTTTGCCCTGTTTGGCTCAGACATGCAAAGCAGAAGCAACAGCCCATATTTATTAAAAAAAAAACTAATTACATTCTACTGTTCTTATTGTGCTCAGTCTAATTTATTGTGTTCCAAAATGATCATAACCCTAAAGAAAGCTAAGAACAAAAGAAAAGAACTAAACTTTATATTTTCTTTAGGGTATAAATGATTTTGGTCCATGAACTGATAGGGACAAAGTTGACCATGATAATACTAATACTACTACTAATAATAATAATATTTAGAAAACATATTTACTTTTTTCAACATTCTTTCACTTTCTTTAATTAAATTTTATTTTTACACTGATTTTACTATCCAAATGACAAAGACAAAAATCAAAAACATCAGGAGAGGCCAAAACAGTAAGTTGAACTGAATATATTGAAATTAAATAAAATCGGCTTCAGAATTCTAAAACAAAGAAGGCATGTCTAGGCAACCATTCTTATGAAAAAGACCAAAGCAGAATTGGGTAGGGGAAGGGAAAAGGGAGTGTGGTTAGTGAGCCAAAAGTTCAATGTGGATTAGTCACCAGAAATGGCACCAGGCAATAATAGCAATCAAAAATGCTAATTCTATCATACACTAAATTAAAAAGGCCATGGAAATGACAACATGGACACTTCCATTATAGTGTGCACTAGTCATACTACAACTGGAATATTGTATATGGGTACTAGATTTAGGTGATATATTTCACAAATGAGAAAGTGGAAGCTGAAAGATGTTAAGAGATCAAAATATTATATGACCTGTTGTGGAGGCTAGGGGAATGGACAGGGAATCATTGCTAAAGGCAGTGATACTGCTACATCTGTTAGCATACTCAGTAAATTTTATTTAGTTGAGTTTAGTTACATTTTTTTTGTGTGTGTAAGATATAACTAAAATGAAGTGAAATAGATTCTGTAAACTGCATGAGGTTTATTATTCAGCATTCATCTTTTATGTGTGTATGTGTCTTGTTCCTGTGTATAAGTTTTTACAAGCCAGGGAAAATGTCAGTTAATAGTCAATAAAGATTTATTAAGTTCCTACTGTATTCCAGACACTGTATTATGTTTCTTTGTACACCACCTTGCCTCTTCCCAGTAATTAGGAAGGAATACTTCCCAGTAATTAGGAAGGAATACTGTTAAATGACTAACAATATTTTAGGGAACACTTTTTCTTCAAAAACCTTATCAGAAAGACTATTGTTCCCTGGTCTTCACTTTATTCCTCCTTACAATAAAGGGTATAATAATATGATTTCTAAAGTCCCTTCTTGCTCTAACAGTCTAAAAGTCTATACAGATTATAAGCTCCTTGAAACCAGACACAGTTTTTCATTTTGTCTTTGTATTCTTTGTACAGTCCCTGGCATGGCACTTCAGTAGGTGCATAATAAATATTTACTGAATTGAACAGATTGTATTAGCTAGGCAAAACTACCCAGTCATCATAATGAAATCTAATACCCCACTCCCACCTTTCTCCCTCCCCCCCGCAAAAAAAAGGAAATTACACAGTTTTTGTAATTATTATTAGCAGGAAATCTAGTGCCCTGTCAGCAGCCAATTAGCTCAGGTGATTAAAGTATATTGTAGATGGTGTCGTATAGGCCAGACCGCAGCTTAGTGGACATCTCACAAAAATGTATCTTTGACCATGAGGTGAACCAGACCAGATGTATATTTTTCAGATATTCCTTCTGCCAAAGAAGGGCATCGGAGCTCATGTGCTAGGGCTAATACATTAGCTGGCTCTTCTATGTGTGAAGGATAACATATCATTATTATTTTGCCTATTTCTGCCTGTAATCAGTTATGGATTGGCCTGGTGACATAGGGACACATTAAAAATAGTCAGCCTTCTGAGGGAAGATGTCATCTTACCTAGTAATGTAATTGATATCCTAGAAGTAAGCCATCCATTTTCTTTTACTGTAAGGAAATCTGGATATGAGTTGCCAGGGTAACAGAAGTCTGTATTCACGAGCAGCAAAGAACCGATATTTATGGAAAAATTGTCCCATTTCCTGCCAGCATAAATGAAAGGCCTTCTTTATCAGGAAATGACAGTTTGAAAGGAATTTGTATTTGTCTTGAGTTTAAAATGGGCTTTTGTTTTTCAGTGTTATCTAACTTCAGACAATTTAATTGATTGCTGATGAAAGATGCCAGTGGGAACTGTAGTGGAACTGTAGAGGCAGAGCAAATGGAAATCTTCCTCCTTCAGGAGAAATTATTGTCACTGGTATAAACATTTTTTAATGTTTATTATGTGTAAACCTCGATGCTAGACACTGCAAGCACTCTAAAGGTTTATCTTTGCCCTTAAGAGTCTTGGAATCTGGTTGAGAAAATAAAGTGTAAAAGATAATGTGGAATATAAAGCAAGCTAAATGAGATGATGATGAATTTGAGTCTTCAGGTCTAAATGAAATATTTATCAGGATACCAAAAAAAAAGTGTTGGTATAGGTTTGCTAAGCTTCTGTCACTGAAAAAGCATGGGAAAATGGATGATTGTCCCAGGCTTAGAAACAGAAGTGTCATCTGAATTTTCAAAAAAATGGAAGAAAACCATAGGAACTTGACTAATTCCAGGCAAAATTCTAAAGCACATTATTAAAAGGATATTGATTCAAAAGCACTTAGAAAAGGAAATTGTACTCATGGTGAGCCATTTTGGGGTTATTAAGAACAAGTGATGTCAGGCTAACCTCAATTCCTTTTTGACAAGGTTAACAGACTGCTAATTCAAGGAAAGGGCATATATAAAATATGCCTAATTTTAACAAAGCATCTGACACATTCTCTCATGATATCCCAATGGAGACAATTGAGAGACAAGATAGGTACAAAACTTTATGAATAATTGGACCAAAAAGATGAATAAGATGAATGTCAGCCTGTTAGGTAATATATAAGGGGTTGTGCCAAGGCTCTCTATCCTTATCCTATTCATCAAAATATTTTTATTAGTAGCCTGAATGAAGGCATTGATGGTACATTTAGCAAAAATTTACAGATGGTCTGAAACTGGACATAACTTATATGTTGGCTGTTAGGATTGGCATCCAAAAATATCTGAGCAGACTAGAACAATGGACTGAAAAGAATAAGATAAAAGTTAATAGTTGTCAATCAAAGGATCATTAACTTAGAAGTGAAAAGAAGCTCAAGAGGTCACCTATTCCAAATTTCTCATTTTACAAATGAGGAAACTGAGGGCCCAAGATTGTAAAGTTTTAATTTTGAATTTTAAGAAATCAACTATATAAACACAGGGTAAGGGAAATATGGCTAGACAATAGTTCACATTTAAAAAAAAAAAAGATCTCTGAACTTTTGGTGGAATGCAAGCTTAATGTGAATCAACAGAAATATTTGGCAGCTGAAAAAAGTTAATGGTATTCTAGGCCATGTTAAAAGAAGTATACTAGTCAGAAAAAAAAAAAGGAAATAATAATTCCTAGAATCATAGATTTGGAGCCTGATGGAACCCTAGAGGTTACTGACTCCAACTATTTTATTTTGCTTATTTTAAGTAAAGTCTCTTAGCTAAGATACCACAGAACCAGGATTGAATCTTAAATCTTAGATACACTGATTCCACATCCTAGTTTTACTGTGTGCTGAAATGTTCAAACCACATCTGTAATTCTGTGTCTTTTGGGGCATCACATTTTTAAAAATACAAGCTGAAACATGTTTGTAAGAGAGTGACCAAGATAGTGAAAAGACTAAAGACCATTCCAAATGAGTATCAATTGATATAACTAATGATATTTAGCCTGGAAAAGAAAACATGAGGATAATATGATAGCAATATTTAAGTTTTTTAAAAGTTGACATGTGAAAATCAAGATCAGAGTTGTTTTGCCTTGGGAATAGATTCCCTCTCATTAAAAGTCTTCATGGAAAGCCTGGATGACAAATCATTGGGTATGTTATGGAAAAGACTCAAGCAGGTATAGGCAACCTTTGAAGTCTCCTCCTATGATTGTCTGCTCTTCTTAATTCCAAAAGAAGAAAAGCTTTGAGTAAAAGTTGTAGGATTTAGGCTTGACATAATAAAAAGAAACTTAAATAATTGGGTCTAAGTAGAATAATCTGCAGCTAAAGCTATTTGATCTTTAGAAATATTTAAGTAGGAATTGGATGTCTTCTCAGAAATGTCAAATGATGTCTCTGCCAACTACAAGATTCCTTGAAGATAATAAATAGAAGCAAAAAAAAATTGGAGGGAAAAATTGATCTTTTGAATATGTGGGATGGGGAAAATTTGGCTACACTAAAACAAACAGTCCAGGTGGGAATGAGAAATAAAGTTGGACAGGTAAGACCTAGAGAACGTGAAAATCAGAGAAATTTAAACAATGTTTTAAGAAATAGAGAGCTGTGAAAGTCTTTAAGCAAGGGATTCACAATTTATAAAAGTCATAATTTAGGAAGATTATTAATATTTAGGATGAGAGATTAGAATGTAGAATGAGGTTATAGTAAGGGAGAGAGGACTCTTGAAAGAATCTAGTCATATAGGAATGAGTTTGCATTTTAGCAGTGGAAATGAGATTTAGTTAATAATAAATATCAGAAGTTCCAGGAATCTCCCTATAATAAATAAGTGGTGTTAGTTGGCATAGGTCAACCACTAAAATTCGACTGCAATGCTGATAATGGTGTTAAAAGGATCCTGAATCTTCTAAGGCAGTGTCATCATAATACAAAATCTGGCAGGTTCTACTAATGTAGGGCTTTGAGTATCAGCCTACCAATGGGACTTTGTTGCTTGAGGATCAGCAGAGCTAAATCTGTACACCGGTCATTCACATTCAGTATTAAATTGGTTTTCATCCCTGCAATTTATAAAAACTATCTACTAAGGGATTGCAATCTCATTGAAAGGAGCATGTGCCTTGATAAAATCAGAAAATAGTGATGAAAAAGTTTTTAAATTATGATATAATTATGCTCTAGGCAACATTGTCTCTAGTTAGAAAGCCAGAGCTGTTTGTGCCATCAGGAGCATTCCTCTGGTTTCCTCTTTGTTCCCAACCTGAATACTCTTGCTTCCTGTGTCCTGTAGTTTACCATCTTGTGTAGAGGTGCTGTGCCAATCCCAGCAGATGGCTTCACATTAGTTAGTGTGCCAGATATTCAGAAGGTATAAGTGATTGAAGCTAGCTATCCAATCCTGTGGGGATGAGCGAGTACAAAAATTCTTTCTGTAAAAGGTAACTAGAGTTGACTTGAGATGAAGAGTGGTTCAAAGATGGTTATTGTGATGACCCTCTAGCTAGGTTCAAAGCAGCAACCAGGAAGACTACTCCAATTTAGGAAAGTAGTAACTTTACAATCCAAAAGATTTAGGGTGAGATTTGCATTGTTTCCATTTGAATAAGAAAGATTGACTCTCACCTTCTTTAAACATACTCATTGTCTGACACAAATGTATCTGCATGGAGATTTTTTTCTTTTTGTACTATTTAAATTATTTTCAAATGTCACAATGAGTTGTCATCAGCAATGCTTCAGTTTGACTTTTTTTAAAAATCAAATTTGAAATATTTCATATTTCATGCTGATAAATATAGTTTGATTTTTCTTATGTTTTATCATTTACTTTGGGACAAATTTTGCTTTGTTCTAGAAGTTTTACAACAGCCACTAATTAAGGGCTTGTTCATTTATCTGTATTCATATCCACTTTCTTTATTTTAGATTACAACCTACAATTAAATTCAACAAATATAAATTAAATTTATCCTTTTTTCATATCCATATCATTTCTGAATTCCAAGCTTATGCCTCTCCCTATTAGACACTTCAGATTCGATGTCTCCATCATAACTCCAGTGATTCCTAATTGCTTTTCACATCAAATAATTAGTTCCTTTGTATAAAATCTATAGGTTAGATTTTAGTTAAGTCTGGTCACTTAATCTTTGAACCTTTCCTTTTATTTATGTGGAATAGCTGTAAAAGCTAATGCAATAGAAAAATAACTCCTGTCCTACCCAATAAGTGGAGCTCCACTCCAGGAAGGTAACTTGATAATAAAGAATGGCCATTTCAGCCATTCATAGGCCCCATGGCAAATATATGTTTCTCAAGAGTGATGTTTCTCAGACTTTTCCAGATTAGAGCATACTGGTAGGTGTCAAATTTGATATAGCAAACTCTAAGAATTTACTTTGTAACTAATCTCTTTGGATTTTCTCAGGGATGTTTTGTTTTGTTTTTAAGCAGAAAAAACATTCTTATAAAGAATGTCCAAGATCCCTGGGAAGGAGACGGGATTTATATATAGCTACTAGTCTACAAGTATAGAGCCTTTTTGTAGAAAAGGCTTTCTGCATAGTCTTAGCCTTACTGACACAAGAAGTAGTTATTATTTGGGTTATGAAAACTATGAAGATATGTAGAAAAACAAACTCTTGGAGTTGAACAGAGTTTTTTTTTTTTTTTTTTTTTTAATCACAACTTTTGACTTTCCCATGAATGGTTATGTCACAAAATTATCTGCCATTACTCTTACTATATGTAAGACATTGTGAAATTAATAAATATGATGAAATTTACCTACACAAAAAAGAGATCTGTGCTGAAATCAAGAAATCCTATCTCTCATACTTATTAACTATTTGTTTCTTTACCTTCTCTGAGTCTCAATTTCTTCATTTGTAAAATGAAGGTATTGAACTAGATGGCCCCTGAAGTGCTCTCTGTTTCTAGATCTATAATCTCAGAAAATAATAATTGTCATAGGTTAAAAAATATATGCATATCTAATTATTTATATAATAAAACACTATATTATTTAAAATAGATAACATATTTATCTAATATATGTAATATATAATCCCTTTCCCTATATAATATATATGAACCTATAATTATTTTAATTATCATTTAATTTAAAAGAACCAGTAGCATGGCTTATTAAATTTTGTGCAAATTACCCTTAAAATCATTGACCTTGAGAGAAAATATTACCAGCTGCACTATAGCTGTACTCTCTAAAATGTTCCCCAGATTGTATGTGTTCCCAAACTTAAATAAAAGCTTTCAGAGCAGTCCAAACTTCAGCCTCAGGGAGAGTTACATTCCTCCAGCAAAGAGTAGTGAGTGAATGTGAAGAAATGGTACTGTCCCCACCTGCACAGAAATCTACCTCCCCCTTCCTTTTTGAAAAAAATGGACTGGTCCACAGTGATTGCTAGTATGTTTAACTAGTAGGCAAAAAGAGAGAGAGGAGGAGAGAGAGAGAGAGAGAGAGTCCCAAATTATGTTCATCTTCCGTGTGTCTAGCTCCATACCCATTTTTGTGAGCGGTGTGTAAGAGGCACTCAGTTCTGTAACAGGAGGCTCAGAATGTGCAAAAGCTGAGGAGAGTTACTGCTTGTCAAGCAAGTCCTGAGTCTGTTGAACTTGAAAGTAGCAGAGATCCCTACTCAGAACTGTCCTGGAGGTCTGGGATTAGACCGAAGAAGCCCTAGCCAAAGGTAAAGCAGGCTTTGGGAAACTGCTTGTTGAATAATTTAGATTTACTCGGGTTGGGATTTCAGCACGGGATTGTCTGGAGTTCCTAGATGTGATCTGATGTATTCCAAGTGACAAATGCCTGCCCCAAAGAGCTCTAACATCTTCTACTTACCTTTCCCCCTTTGCTAGAGAAAGTGTTAGGGAAAGTTATTCATTCACCGGTGATCAGTTAAAGAAGGGAGAAGGAGAAATACTTTGGTGATTCTTGCTTTATGTAGCCTGAATTTTAAAAATAAATTAAAAAGGCAAGCTGCGAGCAATGTGCGATTTATATCCTTTGCTTCAGAAAACTATTGGCATTTTGTTTTCTCATTCTTCGTAAGATTTCTGTAGGTTTTCCTGGGATGATAAAATGACTTTGGAAGTAGGAATTGAGGGAGCTGATGATAGGGTGGGGAGTTCTGCAGACAGAATTATTGGTTAACTTAAAAATGTTTTCTTTCTCCTCCAAGTTTTGTGGGTTTGAAAATGAGGAAGTGAAATATTTCAGTGTTTCATGTTTTACTGCAGCTACAGGTTGAGTGCATTTACTGCTTGTGTCTCATTGTCTTTGTTCAGGAAATAAATAACAATCCAAAAGCTTCTGTTTCTATTCAGAAAAGACTGTATTCCTAAAACCCAAGATAAATTCCTCCAAAACTCTACATGGACTGGGTGGGACTCTCAACTTGGTATCAGAAGGCCTGTCCCTTAGTAGGTGTATGATTTTAGACAAATCTTTCTCTTTCCATGTCTTCCTTTTCCTATCTGTAAAATGGAAATCATAATCATATAAAAACCATTTGTCCTATGGAGTTATTGTGAAGAATAACACACGTGAAAATGTTTTATAGGCTCGACATAAGGAGCTATTCCATTTTCCTCCTGGAGATATTTTGCTCAAAAGTTTCAAACAAAGAACCTGTGCTAGTAGTAAAGTAAGAACCAGCTAAGGAGAGACATCTGACTTGTTGGGGGGGAAATAGTTTTGTGATTATGGGGAGGGGGAAAAATGTATGTGAGTTCAGCTAATTTCAGCAAGAATGTGGTTGCTGTGGTAACTTCATGTAGAGTATGTAGCTATCTATCACTTGGCCATGATTGAGTATCAAAAATGCAGCTTTCTTTCAATCAGATATCATGAGGAATGTTAAGAGGATATAGAATTATTTGGATTACCCAAACAGGTTGTGACAAGTAAGTGAAAAATTACCAATTAAACTGTAATTGTTGCCATTCTGTAGTGGATCAAAAGGCTTGTTGAGTCATGCTTGTACTTACAGAATAGGTGAATTTGCCATGGTTCATTGGTATAAATTACTTTTGAGGAGACTTTTAAGACTAAACATGAGGACTTGCCAAATTCCACATAACAGCACTTATCCTGAATATGTTAGCCAAATATTTTCCTATATTTTGGTTAAGCATTTTTCATTTGTTAATTATTTTAACATTTGCTATGATGACTAGAAATTGAATTTTATTCAATGAGTAGATGTTTCCATGGTGACAGAAATCTTTTTCAACCAAATTCCAGCTAGACTTAGACTTAGGTCAATTCAACAAAACATTTATTTTGGGTGCCTTCTGGGTGCAGGGCCTTGATAGTGGTATGAAGTGAGAGTTGGGGGAGGGGAATGAGGCAGGTTGAGATATAAAAATGAATAAAGATAAACAGTCCCTGCCTTCAAAGAAATTAAATAGTCCAGAGATAAGATAAATCTTTATACAGATATTCTGTAGACCATGACGGGGCAGAAAATAAATGATGAAAGTATTTTGAGGATTCAAAGGAGAAAAGGAACCGCTTCCATCATGAGGGATAGTGGAAAATGAGAGGAATCAGTCTATACTAGCTATAAATTTGGTTCAGTAGAAAATAACTGTTAGGAAAGTGAAATCACTTAGAGAGGTCACTACTGCTTATCATGAAAATCCCTTTCTGCCAAAATACTGCATGAGTATGACCAATAAATATAATGACTTTTAAATGGAAATGGATTCAACATATTTTAGGAAATGCCAAACAACAAGCCTTGTTACTTGCCTGTCAAACTCTTATTTTAAAGTATTTGAGAAAAGGGGGCATGATTTCAAGGAAGAAGAAAAAGAGACATAGATTATGGTCTATACCACATGTCTGTTTTCCAGGTAAATTAGAATACAGAATGGTGCAATAGAAAGAATGTTGGGCAATCACTTCACTTCCCTGAGTCTCAATTTCCTCATCTGTAAAATGAAGTTAGATAAGATGACCTCTAAAATCTAAACTCTATATTTGTGACTATTTTTTTTTTTATTTCAAACAACTTAGTCAATGATTTCTAGAAAATGTATATGTTACAAGTCAAATTTTTAACATTAAATTTTATTGCAGAAACACTAGGAAATCATGCTATTTAAAGGAAGTGATGATGAATCTTTTGATAAATATATCGTTTTTATAAATATGGACTTTTATACATTAGGTCTATCTAAAGCAGAGTATACCTATATTGGTTTTAACTTCAACAATCCACACAGATCCATTCTCTTTTCTATTGAGTTTTTTTTTTCCTTCTACTGTTTGATCTCAAATCAAGATATGTTTTGTGTTTGCTTAGGACTTCAGGAAATGTCTTTGGTGAATTCTATTGAAATTGCATTTGATGGCTTTTAAACTACATTCTTGTGGAATTTATACTAGTTTATGGTGTTATATATGGGGCAATGGTGATTTCACCATTAGATTTGAGATTAGATTGAGAGACAAATGGTAATTGTGTGCCATATGATTGACCTCTCATAGAAGTGTTGAGGGAGAAGGTTGAAAAGAAAAATATATAGCAGATAAATCATTATTTTTACCTATGAGTAAAGTTTGCAATAAAAGAACAAATCTGTGCTATTTGGTCTAATAAAATAGTCAATCCTCTATCAGAATTATAAAAATTGACAAAGTGCTGTAATGGGAAGATCACTGGTCTGAGTTAGGAAACACGGGTTTAATCCAATTATTGCTGCTACTTAGTTTATGACCTGAACAAATTATTTTATCCTTTGTATGAATTCAGTTTTCACATTCTCCAACTCTTCTTTCTTACCCACCATTCAAAATTCAATCTCTTGTCAAATCTTATTAATTCTGTCCTATCCATCCTTCCATATGCATTAATAAGTTCATTCCAGTTCTGGAATCTTGATAAAACTTCTTGGTTTGCCTGCATATGGCCTCTCCTTTCTCCTATCTCTCCTCCACATACCCTTCAAATTCCTCTCCTTCAGCTAACAATGTCTCTGTCTTGATCCAAAATATTCAGGAGCTTATTCCTTCCTTCATCGATAGAAGGCAGATTCCTTTGTCATTTTAAGCCATTCCCAATCTGATATCAGTCAGCCTGTCTTTCTCTCCCTTTCATATATTCTGATTGCACTTAATTTCTTGCTCTATTTCAGCCAAACTACTCCATTTACTGTTAACTAAGCACAATATTCCAGCTTTCTTTCTTTCTGCCATTATCTGGAATATTCTCCCTCCCATCTCCCTTTTGTAAGCTTTTTCTTCCTCCAATCTCAGGTGAAGGGGAATTTCCTATAGGAGGCCCTCTCTAATTCTTCCTGTTGTTGTGCTTCCCCCATCATTTTGTATTTATTTTATATACAGCTAGATTTTGATTGGTGAGAATAATGAATCCTATTGGGAGTCATTCCTAAAGGAATGGTTGCATGTATTTTAATAGATGCTATTCAGAATTATAATTATGTAAAGTATGGTAATTGGAATGGAAAATAAAAATATACAGTCCAAATTCAAATAAAGCAACCATTTCACAAGACTCATTACTCAACTTATTGGGATATGGCTATTTCTCTGTGTACATGTTCTATTCCCCATCTCCACACCAGTAGAACATAAGCTTTGTGAGGTCAGGCACAGACTCATTTATATATTTGTAGTTCCAATGTCTTAAACAATGCATAGCACACCATTGATGTTTCATAAAGACTTGTCAATTCATTTATTTATCTATAAATGAAGAGATTGGCTATTACCATTTCTAAGGTCCTTTCTAGCTATAATATTCTATTCTAGAATAGCTTTAGTGAACAAAAGTTTATTTCAATTTACAAAGTGTTTGGTGTAGGGACCTATCTCTTCACTGTTTTCTCCCTTTGTTCCTTTTACCTCATCCTGTTCTCTCTTACATATCCCCTCTGTCAAAAACATTCTGAAAGTTCCATTAACTCAAAGAAGGGGTGTGTTGAAGTGCCTAATCTCTACCAATAGTATGTGTCAGAGGTATTTTTGAAAAATGAATTGTATATAGTTGGGGCAGGGAAGTTGGAGGGTAAGTAGGGAAGGCAACTACTTTGTTTAAAAAAAAACCTTGAAGCCAAGAATTTAGATTTAGAGGATTATCATGAAGACCCTCTTCTTGTTACTGAACGAGATAAGGTGAGATCTTTCAAGACAATTGTGAAAATCGAGTAAGGCTTAATCTATTTCAAAGTTTGAATAGGCCTGAAGGACTTTAAGCATTAAGTCAAGGACGTACTTAAAGTGTCTCCTCCCTGCTATTTTCCTAAGGGCATACTTAAAGTCTCCTCCCTGCTATCCTCCTAAGGACTTACTTAAAGCCCCCTCCCTGTTATCCCCTAAGGGCATATTTAAGCCCCCTTCTTGTTATCCTCCCTATTTCAGCCAAATATGGGCAACTATGTACTTATTGATCAAGTTCAGCCAAATATGGGCAACTATGTACTTATTGGTCAAGTTCAATTTCTGGGTAGTTCCCGTGTTTAGAATGTAAGATCCTCAGCCAATAAGGAATGAGGGTCAGTGGTGGGAAGAGAATTTGCGTTAAAAGCCTTGACCCTACCCGGACGTGCTTCATCCCTTCTATTGACTGCTCGATGTTTGGGATTCCCGATTCTCGCGACAACGTATAATAAACTTTGCTTTGCTTCTAGAGATCTATCCAGTCTTTTTTTATTAATGGTTTCTGATCCACATATTACTAACTCACAGATGAAAAAAAAAGGCAAGAAAAAAATCTCTGTATCCTAAGGTGAGATATTCCCATTCCCATATCAGTGTTGCTTCTTGTGTTTTAAATAAATAAAACAGCCTCTGACATTTTTAGTTGTAAAGGGGGAAAAAAGAAATTGTTTGGTACTATGTCTTATTAATAATAGGTAACAATGGTAGCATTTGTTTAGTATTTAAAGTTGCAAAGCACTTTATAAATATCTCTTTTGATCTTTACAACAGCTCTGGATGGTACTATTATTATCTCCCATTTTCCAAATGAGGAAAACAAAGCAGTTTAACCTGGATCATAGTTGACATCTTGAGACCAGCTTTGAACTTTTTGTAATCAGATCCAGCACTCTATCCACTGTACCATGTAGCTGCCTAAAAAGAAAAACTAGCATTTATGTGATGTTTTAAGATTTACCAAGCTTCTTACAAATGTTACTTTTTTTTGATCTTCATAACAATCCTGGGAGGTAGATACTAGGCTTATCTCCATTTTATGTATGAAGAAATGTTGTTTGCCTGATTGAGACACAAAGAGTTCCCTTAACTTGCCCAGAGTCATAGAGCAAGTTAGTCTCTGAGAGGGAATTTGAACTTGGATCCTCCTGTATCCAGGTCCAGCACTCTAGCCATAGTACCACTTAGCTGTCTTAAGCATACGAAGATGTAAAAGGGAAGAAGACTTCCAACTTTTGTACAGCCAGATCCAGTTAGTGGAATTATGAATCTTCTGAAGTATCTGCATTTTTCAGATTGACACTACATATTTCCTTTGGGATGGAACCAATGACCATAGTCTACCTAATTACAAGTTGGAAAAGGAAAAAGTTGTTTATATGTGACCATTTCAAGCATTAATTGATATCTCATTCTATTCATAAAATGCTCAATTGATTTTGCTAAGCAAAGTATTAACCTAACTTATAAGTAGGAACCCAGTCCCTGTTTTGTTTTGTTTTGTTTTTTCCCTGAGCAGATACCATGTTAGCACATGTCTGAGCTTCTTCTTACATAGGTAGAAGACCATGGACGATAGAAACCCAAGGTGTGGTCTCAAGCTTTTAAAAAGCATATCTAAAGCAAACAAACAAAACCCCTCCAACTTTACAGTTTAGATTGTTCACCAAACACGTGACAGGGTTTGGCAATGTCTTCTAATATCTCATCGCCTCTGCCAATTCGCAGTAGGAATTTTTTCCCCTTTGCTTGTAAACACTAGTTGAAGTAGAGCATTTGCTTATGCTTAAGACAGCTTTTATCTTTTCTTTTTGCTAAATAATAATTTTGTTCTTTTATATGATCTCAGCTCCCCACAGCTGGCTGACTGCGTCTGTCCTGGTGTCCTTACACCTTGTCAAAATAAACATAAACTGCTTATTGCTGCAATTCCCACAAAACTTGAAAAGATGAAGGCGTGTGTTTTGCTAAATATAGAATATCTTTGAACATAGAATTTTAAACTAAGTCCCTGTTTCTTTTCTCTTTTTTTTTTAAAAAAAAAAGTTTATTTATAACTAAAATTCAGATTCTGGCAACAGCCTTAAGGTGTCTATTGTTCTTATAAAATAGAAATATTTAGTGGGGAGGGCCTAGGGGGATAAGTTTCTTCTTTTCTCTTAAATTAATGATAATAATAGCTTGTATGTAAAAAATGCTTACAAAATATTGTCCTTAAATTCTTTCATCACTACCTTCAGTGAGGTTAGTGCTAGGGTTGTTTCCTCATCTGTAAAATGAAGATAATCCTAGTACTTATCTCCTAGGGTTATTGTAAAGATTAAAAGAAATAATATTTGTAAAGTGCTTGGAAAATCTTAAAGCACTATATACATGCTAATTTAGGCAACTAGATGGTACAGTTGATAGAATGCTAGACCTGAATTCAGAAAGACACATGAGTTCAAATCTTGCCTCAAGATACTTCCTGTGTGACCCTGGGCAAATCATTTCATCTGCCTTAGTTTCTTCATCTGTAAAATGAGCTGGAGAAGAAAACAGCAAACTACTCCAGTATATTGGCCAAGAAAATTCCAAAAGGGGTCATGGACAATTGTATATGACTGAAATATGACTCAAGGATAACAAATGAATCATTCCTGCCCAAATTCAACAGCTGATGGACTTTTGTTACTGGTGGAGCATGCCCTGGAACTCTTGGTTTTCTGATTCCAAACCCAGAGGACTAGAATGTGATGGTTATTAGAACACATAACCCTCACATGTTCCTCAGTTTTATTAAAGTATTTCTTTTTTAAATGAGGAGTTTGAATTAATTGCTTAGGATTTTTACATCCCTCTTTAATAAGCTAATTTAATGCTAAGAAGTTCACCTGGATCTTGAGTCACATTTACATAAATTTCCAGAATTTTCCCCACAGTTGACAGCTGTAGGAACAGGTTTACTTTTTTTCCCCACCCTTAAGCTTTATGCTGACTCTCCCAGGAACATGAATAACCATTGCCAAAGCTAGCAGTATCGATTTAACTGGGAGGAGACTAGACAAAATAATACCTACCATAAAGATGCTTTCCTTCCATATTGGGAAGAGAGTGATGTTATTGTTCAGTCATTTCAGTCATATCCAACTCTTCATGATGCTATTTGAGATTTTCTTGGCAGAGATGATAGAGTTGTTTGCCATTTCCTTATCCAGATCATTTTACAGATGAAGAAACTGAGGCAGACAGGATTAAATGAAATGAGGTTTAGAGTTGAACTCGGGTCTTCCTGACTGCAGACCCAGGGTTCTGTTCACTTCATGACTAGCTGGCATAGAACTATGATTCCTCTACTATAGTCAGATTTTTTTGTACTTGAGTGTCATTGAGCAGGTACATAATGAAGTTAATAGCCAAGAGGAAAATATTTGCAGGTGCGTAAATATAATTTCCCAAGTTGGGTGGGTCTCTGACTCAAAGGTGCCTATTTTGAGATGATAAAACCACAACATAAATAGAGTTGAGATGGATATTATTTATTGTACTCATGGTTGGAGGTTCTAGTATTTATAAATGTGAAGACATTATGAGATTACTCCATTATAAACCCATCTATTGTGTGAAATCTTGAGGACTGAGCTAAGTATCCTGTGCTAGCTTTAGTAGGACTGAATCCTAATTGTCTTATAACCATGCTCTTCTAGTAGATGATATGTCTTATAACAACTCTTAGGGAGTTGGGTTTGCCAAGACTGGTCTATCTGAGTATTTTCTTACTAGTAGACAAAGTTTCATTATGACTTGTGAGCCAATTGTACTAATGTCTTGGCCGAAACAGATCTTTTCCATAAAGTGTGCCCTGTGTTTTGTTTCTGGAAACCTGAGCATTGGAAATGTCCACTCAGACAGAGGTAAGGAAGACCGATCTAACTAATGTATGATTATAGCATTTCCTAGAAGTACCTATGGAAGACTTTCAGGGTGATTAATGCTCAATGCTCTAAATTTTGTCTTTCGTGAGAAACAACACAGCTTGATTGGGGGAAAAATATAAGATCAAAAAGACATAGGTTCAAATTTTAGTTTACCATTGATATACATCATGTGACTAGAGGTTGCTCAACCTCTGAACTTCAAGTTCCTTATCCAATAAAATAAGGATATTAATACTTAAAACTACCTGTCTCATAGAATCATTGGGTGAAGCAAATGAGAGATCATATGTATAAAGTATTATATAAATGTGATGTTAGGCAGATGATTTCATAGAATCTCAGAGTTGAAAGGACAGAGGACATCTAATTCAAGATGTTCCTATACAGGAATCTCTTCAAGAGGTTTATCAATTTGCTGGAAGAACTAGAATCCAGATCTTTGGACTTCCATTTCAATAATCTTACCACTGTGTTTACCTACTTCTTGCTTTGCCTGCTGTAAGAATATCAAATATTTTCAAAAGCTCTTTGAAAAGTGAGAAACACCAAGGAATAACAAAATTTTATGTTATTTTGGTTACTCCAGATTTTCTGGAATATCTTTCCTTCTGGCTAAACCACTCTTCTCTATTCTATCAACCTAATATCTACAGAGCTCTTGCTACATCATTAAAATATAAGGATGCTGGATGAACTAAAATCTAAAGTCCCTTTTTTACTATTAAAATTATGAGTTTACCGATGTCTATCCAACCATTCAGTCTTCTGATTGTATTCTGTAACACAAAATTCACTTACTCCCTTATCTCTGCAAAATATAAATTCGTTGAAAATAGATGTGTTTTTTTATGTTAATCATTGTTAGTATTGTCAGACTTAGAGTATAAGCATTTAGGGGACAGGCATTGTTTCTTCTTCACTTACTTTCTTCAGGATGGCTTGATACAGAGAAAGAAATTTAATAAATGGTTTGGGGCCAAGATGATGACTTTAGAGAATGTCTTGGGTTCAACAATAATTCAACAATAATTGAATTTTCTGTGGACAATCTTAAAGAACAGAATATTTTACTTCTTAAAATTTGTAATAAAAACAATAAGTAGTGTTGGTTGAAAAGAGTGCTCATATCTTCTCTTTTCTTGGAAAAAAAATGCCCTCTATTGATGGCCCTCCCAGTTTGAAAGCCTGAAATTGGCTTCCTCTCTGATGATATGTTTTGCCTTTTGTAGGTGAGAAAATAAGCAAGTATGAGAATTGGTTATTATAGTGAGGAAAAATACAAAGGATGACTTTTCTAACAAAGCTCTACAAAACTCCAGGGCTTCCATTTGTTGCCAGAACATTTGTAAACTCAACCGTTTGAAAGTAGTCATAGAAAAAAGGTCAGGCTTCTGAATTTGTTCTGAGTAGGTAATAAAAAGATTGTGGTTGCATAGCTATTACTTTTCTTGGAGGGAAAAACAATGGAGTAGGACCAGGAATTGGGAAATTGGGTTTTTATAATCCCAAGGAGATTTCTTTCAATTTTTTTAAGCCAAATGACAATCACCTCAGTGCTATAAGCTGTCCTTAATTGGTATGCATTAGAACAAATCAAGCTCATTGCAGATATTCAACTTTTAGTGGTCCATTCTGCAGACATTTGAAAACTATGCAAAGAAAATTTGTAATGATCCAATTTCCTGAGACTTCATGAATACATGTGTACGTGCACTCAGCTCTCATCTGATGTACGGGTTTCAAAGGTATAATCAACTCTCAACTATCTAATTCAAAAATACTAGCATTCTGAATTATCAGAACTAGGACATGATTTGAGTAATTTATATTTAGCTTTGGAACACATGATATAATTTTTTTCAGCAGATTTACTTTTCTAATTGTCTTGCTTAGAATAAGTATATATAAAATTAGTTTGTGTTTCATGAATACCCACATGCTCAAAAATATAGTGTGGGTGATCAGGGGAAAGCCAGACTGAGACAGAAAATCAGTTAGTCAGTCAGCAAGTATTTACCTACATGTACTAGCACTGTGCTAAATTCTAAGGATACACTCAAAGGTGAACGACATCTCCTGCTCTCAAGAAACTTTCAGTTGAATGAAAAAGACTACATGCAAATAAATATTCAAAAACAAGATATAAATAGTATAAATTAGAGATCATCAACAGAAAGAAGGTACTACCATTAAGGAGGATTTAAAAAAGTGTCTTGCAGAAGCTGTGATTTTAGATGACAGTTGCAGGAAGTCAGGAAAGTTAAGGAGTGGAGTTGAGGAGGGAGACAGTTTGAGGCATGGAAGAAAATGAGTGAAAATACTTAGAGCTAGGAAATGGATTTTCTACTGTGAAAAAAAACCAAGAATCCCAGTGTCACTGTGTTTCAAAGTATGGTGAGACAGAAGACATAAGAAGAAAAAACCATCCAATTATGTGATTTCCAGGTTTCCATAATTTTTCACAGAACATGGGTAAAAATGGATCAAATACTTTCCAATCATCCTAGTTTTACTGTAGAACTTGAATCAAATGTGTTCAGGTTAAAAAAAAAAAAAAAACCATTCTTCCATTATCTTTCACAATATGGAGAAACACAAGTTGCAGAGCTCAATCAACAGTCTTTTATTAACTGCCATCCATGGGCTAGACACTGGAGATGCAAAGACAAAAATGAAAGTCTCTACCCTCAAAGAACTTAACATTCTATTGAGGAGAGGGCATGAATAGAAATAAGAACATGAAAAATATATTCAAGATCATTACAAGGTAAATTGAGGGAGGGAGGAAACCACTAAGGACAGAATTCTGCACCGTTCTCCTACTTTGAAGTAATTCACATAACCAGTGGATGGGTAGTATAAGCTGTGGTATGGACAACACAACTTTACTCATATAGGATATTTCCTATTCTCCCTAGTACTCTCTGTGTATGTGGAAGAACAGAGTGCTTTGTTTAATCTTCTACTCTTTTTAGAGAATGAATGGTTTTTGCCTTTGGAATGAATGTCTTCTTCCTTCCTGAAGTTCCAAAATATTAGCACTTCTGGCCAATAAATACATGGAGGACAGTTGACTCACCTTAGCCAAGAATCATAGTACTTTGAACAGTTATTTACTCCAAGATATTGAAAAATTCTATGTTTGCTCTTGATTATCTGGTAGATAGAACATTAAGCTGTGTTGGTAGTAGAGTAGAAGTAACATGACTGATCCCAGAATGGAAGGGGCAGTGTTCCAGCTGCAAATTTATTCTGAGCTAAATTTGTTAAATATAATGTCTTTCTCAGAGCTGAGATACTCCTGTGCAGTTGATCTGTTATTGTGTACCAAAGGAATTAATCTTTAGCTTTGCAAAAACAAACAAAAAAACTCACTGTGAGGAAAATCATAGCAAAAAGTCCTATTAAAGAAGGCAAGGTGGGTTAGAAAAGAGAAGTCAGGTTGAAAATATATTGCTGATTCCCTAGTATTGCTCACTGAGTTTTCAGAATTGTTTAATTCTCTGTCAGTTTAGCGTACTTGATCAAAATTTAAATTTAATGAAGATCCAGTCAATGTAATATGTTTATTCAACAAAGATTTGTTACATACCTAATATGTATAAGACCTTCTTCCAAACCCTGTATGGGATCTAAAATTGTACAAGAAGTTATCTCTTCTTTAAAGGAATTGTTGTTCAGTCATTTCTGACTCTTTGTGCTCTATTTGAGTTTTTCACGGCAAAGACACTTCAGTGTTTGTTATTTCCCTCTCCAGCTCATCTTTCAGGAAACTGAGGCAAATAAGATTAAGTGACTTGCCCTGGGTCATACAGCTAGTAAATGTTTGAGACCAGATTTGAATTTAGGTTATCCTGACTCCAGATCCATTGCTCTCTCCTAATGCCACCTAGCCCCATCCAATCAGCCATCTAGTTGGTGAAATGACAGATATGTCATTATCTACAGAGAATTAGTTATCATCTGATTCTCAAATGATACTCTATTCTTCAGCTCTGATCAAATTTCTTAACTTTTGTACTTTCAACTTTCCTTGTAATAAAAATTATAGCATCATTGATCTTGTATAACATTTTAAATGAATGCATTCTACTCTGATGGTGAAATGTCTTTTGTAAAGATGATTAGTCTGAGAATGAAGAAACCTTGGACTCTAATCCTAGTTCTGCCAATTATTCCATGGGTAACTTTGGACAGGTCACTTTTCTCTTTACAACTGGCTTATGTATACAATAAAAAGAGAGAATCAATGATACCCCGACATTTTTTGTGTACTTTTGCAGATACATTTTGTTTAAGGAGGACCTGGGCTCAGGTACTATCTTTAACCCTTCTTTAAATACCTTGAACTCAGCTTCCTAATCTGTAAAATAGGGATGATGGATCATAGGTTGATAGGTCTAGAACTGAAAGAGATCTTTGGGTCCATCTGGCACAAACCTCTCTTTTTCTTACCTAGCAGGGAACTAAGGCTTGGAGAGGTTAAACGACTTTGCACTTGTTATTATTTTGGAGGGAGGACCTGAGTTCAAGTGTAGTTTCAGATACTTGCTAGTTATGTGATCCTGGGCAAGTCACTTAACTTCTGTTTGCCTCAGTTTCCTTAACTGTAAAGTGGAGATTATAAGAGCACTATCTCTCAGAGATACTATGAAATTAAGTTAGATAATATATGAGAAGTGATTTATAAATATTAAAATTATATACTGCTGTACCTGCTGCTCCTCTTCCTCCTCCTAACTACTACTATTACAACTACAACTACTATTACTATTATTATTACTACTACTATTGCTAACACTTCTACTGTTATATACTAATATCATTATAATTGCTATTATTGTTAACTACCACTATTACTACTACTACTATTACTGCTAATAATATTACCACTACTATTATTTATACTACTACTACATACTAATATTATTATTATTATTACTATTACCACTATCTACTACTATTACTACAATTGCTAACACTATTACTATTATTACAGCCACTACTATTGCTAACACTACTATCACTGGTTAGTTGGTTGGTTATTGTTCTTCATTCTGAAAGACCAAAATAACATCACTATGTTAGAGTTGAATCATAGTATGTCCAATTGTAGCTGATCAAACCAGTAAGAGCTTGGAATACTCTGCTGCAGATTAAACATAAATAGTCCATATAAACATTCAGAGTAGCTTCTCTAATTTTGTGTATCTTACTTTTCTTTTGGACTAATTCAATTCTACTTTGCTCATAGAGCACAGTACTTTCTCTAATGAGAGCATGGCATGGTCCTGTGCCAATATCTCCCATGACATACAATCAATTCTAAAGTTTTTAAGAGATAACATGAAAGAGTCTTTATATCACTTTTTCTGACCACCTTGTGAATACTTGCCCAGTGTGAGTTCTCTGTAAAATAATTTTTTTGGCAAGTGTACATTTGGCATTCAAACAATGTGGCCAGCCCAATGGAGTTGTGCTCTCTGCAACAGCATTGGAACCTACTGTCACTACTATTATTTCTACTACTACTACTACTACTACTACTACTACTACATACTAATATTATTTTTATTATTACTACTAACTACTACTACTATTACTAGTGCTAACACTATTATTATTATATGTTAATATTGTTATTACTATTGCTACTACTACATACATACTTTGTATCTATACTTGTAGACATGTTGTATCTGAGTTGAATTGTGGTTCCTTGAGGACAGAGATCCTTTCATTATTACCTTTGTATCCTTATCCCCTAACACACTGCCATGCACCTGTTGAATATATAATAAATATGTGCAGAATTGACAGGAATTGGACACAAGTATCTGAGTTTTCCTTGATTAATATATTTTAACTTTATAAATTCCCAAGTCAATTCCTCTACACCCCAATCCTTAGACTCTGCTATTAGCTTCTTGTCCTACTGATAACAAGGGCTGACATTTAACAATTGTTCAACTCCCTGAGTGGAATTACTTGGCTGTCCTCAATTGTTTCTGGGGTGGGAAGCTTAAAGAGGAAAAATCAGGCCCAACAACAGCAGGAAAGGACATCAGACAAGGATGTTTTTAGAGGCAAACTGTGCTTGCCTTAGCTTATTACACTGGTTCCCACCCTGAAGGCTTCCTAAAGCCTGGGGAAGAGAAAACATTCAAGTCTGATAGAAAACAGTACTGAAACATCTGTAAAGTAATGCTTATAGCCATAGGAAATACTTCAAGTAGAGGATTGTTACCAAATAAAAACATTTTAAGGCTTGTGTGTCTTTGGGGCCCCAAAACTTGGGAGACCTAAAAAGATTTTAAAATGAAGCCTCGTATTAATTTTGAAGAGAATATTGACTTGCAGAACATTGAATGTCTACCACATACAAGAAGTGAATTAGGAGGTGGGTAGGAATAGCTGTGGAAAGCATGTTAGCTATTCCCAAGAAAGGAGGAGAATTACAGAGTCAAAATTTTAGAGCTAGAAAAATTTTTAGAGACAGATGAAATGACAGCAGTTGGAATTTGATTGCATTAAAACAACCCTTTTTTCGACAACATGTACACAGCTATTTTGGTGTTTTTAGTTTTTAAAAATGCCTTCTGCATATTTTCTAGAAACAATTTACTAAGTCACTATTTGGGCATCATGGAATTAAGGGGTCCTGTCCAGTTGTGTGATTGTAATACGCACCCAAAAATGCATTTAATTATGCCTCATAACCAAGAGAAGATGTCTGTTGGTAATTAGTTTGTCTTCCATCAGAGCAGCTGGCATAGAAGAAATCCTTGTGGATTGCTGTTATTGTACATTCCTGGCTCCAACTTGCTGTTGTGTTGGAAAAGAGACCAGGAATGAGATCATATGTTAGAGGAAACCTTACCTTTTTGCACTCACACAAGAAGAAAACATTTATCTAATTTGGATTGGGTTTCAAGGGTGTTGAACTAGAAGGCAAATATTTATCTTCTGGTGTTAGGAAAGGGAAAGATACCAAAAACAAAACAAAACAAAACCCAACAACCCCAGCCCTGAAAACAAATTTGGGTTGGAAAGCGAACTGGATTGGGTCAAATAATTAATTTCTAATTCCTATTTACCCATTTCCAAGATAATGTAGATATTTTAACCCAAAGCCTCAAATTTTATTTGTTTATGAGGAAGTCTGTGATTGCATTCCTTTAGTTTCTACATGGTCTTTCTCTTCTTCACCTAACTTCCTGAAGTCTCCTTAAGATTTTTTTCAGGATAGAAATGTTTGCGAAACATAGATCCTCCAACTGTAGGCTTTTCTTACTTTATGATATCATGTATTTCATTATTCCTATGTCTTCTCGCTTAAGCAAAATTAGGATATAAGTAACATAAGCTTTTTATGTTGCATTGATTTATACTTCTCCCTCTTCTTCCTTATCTTACCACAATTACATACAACTTTTTAAAAAATCTTTTTAAATTTTTTGTTTAAATTTATGGGGTAAAGTAAGCATTTCCATAATAGTATACTAAAAAAGGTCTATTTATACATTTATACATTTATATATGTATACACATATATACATTTTAAATGTTTATTCATTTATATATGTATAACCCTCTTTACCTGAGTAAAAAGTCACTAGCTAAACTGAACACTCACTCAGCATTCCTTGGGCCTCTATCCCCAATCAGGTTTCCTGATGAAAATATATATTTTTTCTTCTCAAAAGAAGCGTTAGTTTAAAAAAAAATCACTTTTACCTAGTTGACAATCTACAATTATTTGTAAAGAGTACAACTGTGGGGATGTCTTTGCTGAGCAGGCTTTTCATCTTTCCCTTGATCTGTAATATGGTTGGTGCTTGCTGACATTCTAGATCCAAATACTTAGGACATTCTTGAATTACAGAGAAAGTCTGCCAGTCAGACCGCTCTCCAAGAGAGTCAAGTAACCTATTCTACCAACCTTTCCCAATCAAACTTTAGCTTGTATAAGCAACTAATTTGCAAGGCTAATAGATCCAAGAATATTCAGTGCTTCATTCCCATGAGATTTACTCTGAACAGGCAGTCAGAACTGGATTCATAATTTCTCAATGACATGCTCACCTGTCTCTCAGCATTTATTCTGTAATTCTCCCACCCACCAGAACTTTTACCTATCAGAATCTTGCCTATCTTTCAAGATCTGATTATACTGTCTCTTCTATCATGAGCCTTTCCTAATTCATCCAGCCAAGTTATCAGCTTCTTTTTTTGATATGATACAAAGGTTTGTTAATCAGTCTGATACTTTTCCTCTCCCACACTTTCCTTTGAAGCCTCCCAAAATGAAGAGCTCCCAAATGAGCTCACTTTGGTAATGTGTGTACCAGTCTCATTATCAATGTTGCCATCCCTGGAAAGTAGACTGAAGGTCTACAGAGCCGTTGTTGTATGTCTGTGAAACCTTGATAGTATACCAGCACTGTGCTAGGAAACTGAATCGCTTCCATTTGAATTGTCTTAGGAAGATTTTGAAGATCCCCTGGCAGGATAAGATACCAGACACTGCGGTCCTTTCTTGAACTCAGTTGTTAAGCATTCCAACTCTGCTTCAGGGAGCCCAATTCTGTTGGGCTGGATACATTGTTCAAGTCTCAAATGTACGCTTGTCAAAATAATTATATAGAGATAAACTATATATATATATATATATATATCTATATATATAGATATATATATATATAGATAGATAGATAGATATAGATATATATATATATATACTCCAAAATATATGGAGAACTCACACAGGGCAAGCACTCACAAGATGATCAGAAAAAGCAATACAAGAACATTCAAGGTCTCTCTTGAGAACTTAAGAATCCTTTGTATGATTTGGGAGACACTGACACAGGACCACCCAGCATAGCATGCCCTCATCAGAGAATGTGTTGTGCTCTATGAGCAAAGCAGATTAAATTAGCCCAAAAGAAATGTGAGATGCACAAAATTAGAAAAGCTACCCCAAATGTTCACAGGGACTATTTGTGTCCAACCTGTGGCAAAGCACTATAAATTCATATAGGTCTGATCAGACACAGTTGGACATATTGTAACTCCACTCAACATAGTGATGTCATTTTGGTCTTCTTTGAGAATGAAGGATAACAACCAACCAACCATGTTACCAAGGAAAGAGTATTAGATTTCAAGTTAGAGTTCTGTGTTCTAATTCTTACTCTGCTACTTATAGCCCAGGAAGACAGCTTCCCTCTCTGGAATACAGTTTTCTCATCTTTAAAGAGGTTGGATTCCCATTCTAGCTCCAACTTTTTCTGGTCTGATCCCCACACAGATAAATGAGTCACAGTCTCTCTCTAATAGTATATACCATGGGGTAGCTGGATGGCATAGTGGATCCCTGAAATCAGGAGGAACTGAATTCTAATAGTATGTACTAAAGGTAGCCTGATACTGTGGCTATTTATGTATTTGTTCTTCATCTTCTCTCCTTCTCTTTTCCCTCAACTAATGTGATTGTAAAACATTTAGTGGGCAGGAACTGCATCTTATACACCTTCATACGCCACATATTTAGCAAAGGTTATAGATAGTAGACATTCAATACATATCAGTTGAACTGAAATTAGTTGAGAAATTCTTCTTCAAGATGATTAGGGGAAAGAGAATATTTGAACATAATCAAAGCTACTGAATTTTCTTCTTGAAGCTTTTAAGGGATGACTGGTATCAAGTGTAGAGAAAAGTATGAAACTATCGTGTATTATAAAGGCTAAATGTCTACCAAGAACACAATCTCTACTTCTTTTATCTGAGGAGTGAACTAATGACTTCATCTTTGTGAGATCAAATCTGTTCTCAGATGTTAGTAGCTCTCTGACCCTGGGGAAGTCATTTAACTTATTTTGCTCAGTTTCCTTATTTGTCAAATGAACTAGAGAAAGAAATGTTAAACCACTCCAGTGTAAAGACCTCCAAATGGGGTCATAGAGTCATATATGACTGAAAACAATTAAACAGCAACAAGGGGATTGAAGAAAGAGGATTGAAAATTACTCCATGGAACTATTAAGCCCAGAAATAATGAATACATGATGTGTTTAATCTAAGAAGTCTTTAGTTAGGGGCTGTTTGTAGAAAAATCCTTTATTCCCCATAAGGTTAGAAAAACACTTAGTGTACATTTAATTTAAGGGTTTTTTTTTTTTTAATGTAATTCTTTAAGAATCCTCTCAGATTAAAAATGTATTACAGACTTCCCACCTGCACCATTGAGGGCAACTACTAATTGAAAGAATATGAGATTTTTTTGCTCATATGAATCAAAGGTAGATCTTTATTTTTAAAGTCAGTACTTTTAGGGAATGTAGGGCATCCACAGAAAGCCCACATTTTTAATATTTTTCATTTATTCATTCATTCATTCAGTGAAATGTCTACTATGTGCAGGACATTGTGCTAGGCATTGAGAGGGAGAGATAAATGAGTCCCTCTCAAGGCAAATTTCATCTGAAGCAGATCAGCATAGGTCTAAGCTATGTTTTCTGCTCTAAGTTTCTCTCTTTCGACGCCACCTCACCTGAGCTAAATAGATATGTAAGAGGAGCATTGATTTAGGGAAAGGACCCTTGGAGGTCATTTAGGCCAAATCCCTTTTTAGAGATAAGGTCCAGTGATTTGCTCAAGGTGACACAGGTAGGTAGATCTCAGGTTTGTAACTCAGTGGCCACAAATCCTATACTCTTGTCATTGTACTATGAAAATACTTATCACTTGACTAATTATTGATTAATGCAAGTGCTTTCAAGATGAGGTGCTCTATTAATATTTTTAATCTGATTATTTTCAAACTTAAATTTCATCCTTAATAACCAGATCTCTGTAATAAAGTTTGGCAAACTAGTATGTAAAGGAATCTGTTAAGAAACAGTCCCTTTTCAATCCCTTTTGCTTTGCTTTAAGTCATTTCATTAATGATTTTATCTAGATTCCTAGAATTTCAGTAACATGAGAGATCCTAATAATTTAGCAAAGACTAACATAGTTTTCTGAGACTATTCAATTGAGCAGCAAATGAAAGACCACTTGGAAGCCTCCCTTGGTTTATCCCCAATATAGTGGGTGTAGTATGGAATTGTATACAAGAGCAAGTTCTGGATTTGGAATCAGAAGTCCATGTTTTAAATACTGGCTCTTTCACCTACTACCTTTGTGACCTATGAACCCACTCTTTGGATCTTCACTTCCTTATCTATAAAATAAAGGGATTGACTTTCTAAAGTCCTTCCATTTAAATCTGTCAGACTTGTGAAAGGTGACATTTCTCTGTGACTCAATTTCACTTGTACAATGGAATGATGATACCTAGTGACCAAAGAAAACATTGAAGAGAGTTACAAACGAATGATTTTTAAAATGTAAAAAAATCCATAGAAATGCCATCATTAAATCAGTTCCCGTTTAATGATGTCCATCTTCTCCTCTTATTGAAGGATGCCTCACCTTTATTCCCACCTGCTTCTTTACCTGGCATGACCAAGAAAACTGAATCTACTTAGTACAGGATGGAGATATAGAAGATTTTATTCATTTAGCCTAAGAAATAACACATACCTGAAGGTCCCCTGTAAACTTGGTCTATAAGTTGATGAGGCAACCTGAATTATGGATCCGTTATCTAGAATATAAAACATAAACTGCTTTAGAGCATGGGTTGTGGCATTTTTTTGTTTCTCTAGTACCTAGCATAATGTTCAACAGTTAGATGCTTAAAAATTGATTGATTGGGTGGAACTTAATAACTTTGTTGAATGAATAAATGAAGGAATTAGTATTTGTTGTGGCGTTGGGAATAATAGGGAGGAGAATTTGTCATGTCCTCTGGATATGTCCTTCTAAAAATGCAGACACACACATATATATACACACCAAAAACAAAACAAAACAAAACATGCACACACATATATATACATATATATGCTTCTTACAAATAGTCTTGTTGGCTCTGAGAAATAAATTAAATTGAAAGGATTCTTAGCTGAACCAGTTATGTTCTTTGGGTCAGAGTTATAAAGATATTAGCTGAGCTAGCACTAAGGAAATGTTTTGGATTAAGATGTATGTGTGTATGCATACATATATGCACTTATCTTAATATAGATAGGTTATAATAATAAATAATGTAATGTTAATAATTATGTAGAAATGTCTATACAGCATTTAATAGAGATTGTGCTCTGTGATCAAATCAGATTTCGAGGGATTCTGACCAGCTTCTCATATGAAATGAAAAAAGAGTGCATCTCGGTTTTTGCACTTAATAAATTAGAAGATTGAGTAAGAACAGGAACCATCTGAGAAAAGCACATGTGAGTTTACTCTATTGTGTTTCCTTTATCATTCTACTTTTTTTTATTCCCATCACAATTCAAAAACTGGCCCTTTGCCTTTAAAAAAAAAAATCTTGAACAGCTGGTCAGAAGAATTGAAGTAGGGAAATGCTAATTTGTCTCTGTCTTAGCTGTACTGTGTACATTCTTCCTTATTTGGGAAAATCTACTCTCCTTTACTAGGATACAAGAAACTTCTTTGCAATGCAGCCTGATGGCATTAGAGCAGGTTGTGATTGGTGTATCCACAAGTCTTCCTTCAGTCTATTCTCTTCCAGGATGTCAGGATCTGTAGTAACACAACTTTGTGAGGTGTGCCTGTGAAAACCTAGTACCCCACCTGTACTTAGGGTACAGTCACTTGGGCCAAGATACTGTGTCATCTCATCCCCACCTCTCTCTGTGTGTAAGTGCATGTGTGGATGCTACATCAGGGAAATGGTTCCTAGAAAAGGTGAATATTGGACTCGAGCATCAAGCCAAGCCAGTTGGAGTGGAAACCTCTCCCACTCAGAAAAAAGGCTTGAATGATAGAAAGCTGAGTCAGCTTCTGCAGGAGGAAAATTAAGGAGCGCTTCAAACCTCTGCCCTTCCTATCCCATCCCTGTACCTGTCTCTTTTAAGTCTACCTTTGTTACTCTCTTTTCCTCAGGGACTATGGAGGTGTGTGTGTGTGTGTGTGTGTGTCTGTGAACAGGAGAGCAACTCCACCCTCTCTACCTTCACAGTCCTTACCTTTTTGTTGCCCCCATTGCTATTCTCCAGCATGTTAAATCCGCCCTCCTTTCCCATTACAGGTCTTAATGAGTCCTTCTGAAAGAGCAGGGTGATAGGAAGTCACAAAGCTAAGAGGGAAGAAAACAAGTCAAATATGAAATAGTGGTTTCATATATCATAATATATCTTTTTTTTTTTTGCCCATTTTCTAAAAGCAAGCTTTAGGGTTTTGGTAGACCTTGATCTCATAAAATCATACATTTAAAGCTTGAATGATTGTCCTTTTAAAGGTGACAAAACTGGGCTCTAGAGAGTTGAATCACTTTTTCTAAAAGCACACAATAAATTATGACCCAACATTTTACACCTAAGCCTCTCTGACGCCAAAGCTAAACCTCTTTCTCCACTCAACTCTCTGTTTCCTTGAAATAGAATAAGTTCTCTATACGCTCCTGTTTCATGCAATTCTTATTCCTGTTCTTCCAAAAATACACCAGTGAAGCACCCAACTGTTCCTTCCTCTTGTTCTTTACTATTTCAATAGTAGCTGCGGCCACATGATCCAATAGATAGAATGCTGAGCTTGGAGTCAGTAAGATTCATCTTTATGATTTCAAATCTGTTCTCAGACACTCACTAGTTGTGTGACCTTAGACATGTTACTTAACCCTATTTGCCTCAGTTTCCTGATCTATAAAATGAGCTGGAGAAGGAAATGGCAAACCACTCCAGTATCTTTGCCAAGAAAACCCCAAAGAGATCACAAACTGGACTGAAAGGACGAACTGGAACAAAACTAGCCATGAAGCCTATTGGCTGCTCATTTTTTGGTTTCCCATTCTTACTACACAATTGACTTCCAATCACTGATATTTGGAATGGAATGGAAAAACATTTATGAAGCAGGAAGAAAAGAATGAGCACTTATTAATCTCCTATTATGTGCCAAACACTTTATAAATGTTATCTCATTTGATCCAACAACCCTGAGAGTAGTGCCTTTATTATCTCCATTTTATACACTTAGGGAAACTGAGGCAAACAGAGGTTAAATAATTTGCCATAGTTCATACAGCTAGTAAGTGCCTAAGGCTAGATTTGTACTCTCAAGCCTTCCCTATTTCAGGCCCAGTATTCTATCCATGGTTCTACTTAGCTTAGCACACTTATTGTATGTCAACCATTGTGCACAGTGCTAGGAATACAACTTAAAAAACAAGATAGTTCCTTCTCCGGAGGTATTAAAATTCTAATCAGGGTTGAAAACACATAAAGAGAAATGGGAAAATTCAGTTGTCTTTGGGTTGCAGGTCAGGGCTGATGACAAAGCCTAAGGGCAAAATGCCAGATCAAATTGAAGTGCCTCTGATGTTGGGATGAAATAAAAGCAATCTGGGAATTTAAGATCTAGTAGATTCAGAAAATCAATGGCAAGTGATCTCCCTTTTCATCCAAGCAATGAGAGTACTAAGTCCCCAGCCAGTGATTGCTTGGAATCAAGTAGTGGTCCAGAAGATGGTAGTTGAACAGGACCCTGGGTTACCTCTTTTAGGAAATTGGAATAGAAATAGTTGTCCAGAAGTCTAAAACCTGAGAAACTAAGGGGTAGAGAGTGGGGGAGGGGAGAAGAAGCCTTTAATTCTTTAATTTTGCATCCCTCAGGGTGCATTTGTTGCATCTGGATATCTGTCACAATGGAAGACATCACCCATGATGAAATGTTATGCCTTTTGCCATTATTTTAACACATTGGCAACATGCTATATAGTTCACTTAGATCTTCACTGCATTTCTAGGGTGTGCAGTTCTCAATATTCCCAGGGGAAATTCTATAGTACAAAGGATTAAGCACTTTGATTTGGAGTCAAAAGACCTGGTGAGTTCAAATTGCATGAGTCATCTTGAGAAAGAAACTTCATTTCTCTTGGCATTAGTTTTCTCATCTATAAAATGAGAAACTTTATGATCTCTAAGATATCCTCCAGTCTTTAGATCCTATAAAATTCTGACATGATGATTTATGATTCACAATCATGTATACTCAATAGGATGGCTTGAGCAGCTTTGTATTATGGCATTATTGGACAAGCATTAGTTTAAACTACTCAACACATTAAAAAAAAAGACTGAAAATATTTGCATATGCAACTGTGGACCTCCTATCTCTGCAAAGGGGAAAGTTAAGAGTGCTGCTCTTAGCTCTTCTTTTCAACCAGACCTGTTCTTTATTGTTTTACTTTTGATTTTTATGCATTTGTGTTTCTTTCCATTTCTATTCTTGTGGTCACTGGTTTTTTGGCTCTGCCTTCTTTACTCTACATTAATTCGTGTAGGTCTTTCCATGCTTCTCTGTATCTTTCAGATTTATTATTTTCTTATAGCATAGTATTATGCCATTACATTCATGAATCATAATATGCTTAGCTAGCCCCCATACTTTTATTTATTTATTTATTTTTTTTAATTGATGATTCAGGATCATCATTTGTTTTTTTTTTTTTTAATTTTTTTATTTAATAATTACATTATATTTACACTCATTTCTGTTCCGATTTTTTTTTTCCCCTCCCTCCCTCCACCCCCTCCCCTAGATGGCAAGCAGTCCTTTATATGTTGGATATGTTGCAGTATATCCTAGATACAATATATGTTTGCAGAACCGAACAGTTCTCTTGTTGCATAGGGAGATTTGGATTCAGAAGGTATAAATAATCCGGGAAGAGAAACAAAAATGCAGATAGTTCACATTCGTTTCCCAGTGTTCTTTCTTTGGGTGTAGCTGCTTTTGACCGTCATTTATCAATTGAAACTCAGGTCTCTTTGTCAAAGAAATCCACTTCCATCAAAATATGTCCTCATACAATATCGTTGTCGAAGTGTATAATGATCTCCTGGTTCTGCTCATTTCACTTAGCATCAGTTCATGTAGGTCTCTCCAAGCCTCTCTGTATTCATCCTGCTGGTCATTTCTTACAGAACAATAATATTCCATAACATTCATATACCACAATTTACCCAGCCATTCTCCAATTGATGGGCATCCATTCATTTTCCAGTTTCTAGCCACTACAAACAGGGCTGCTACAAACATTTTGGCACATACAGGTCCCTTTCCCTTCTTTAGTATTTCTTTGGGATATAAGCCCAATAGAAACACTGCTGGATCAAAGGATATGCACATTTTGATAATTTTTTGGGCATAATTCCAGATTGCTCTCCAGAATGGTTGGATTCGTTCACAACTCCACCAACAATGCATTAGTGTCCCAGTTTTCCCGCATCCCCTCCAACATTCATCATTATTTTTTCCTGTCATCTTAGCCAATCTGACAGGTATGTAGTGGTATCTCAGAGTTGTCTTAATTTGCATTTCTCTGATCAATAATGATTTGGAACACTCTTTCATATGAGTGGTAATAGTTTCAATCTCATCCTCTGAAAATTGTCTGTTCATATCCTTTGACCATTTATCAATTGGAGAATGGCTTGATTTCTTATAAATTTGAGTCAGTTCTCTATATATTTTGGAAATGAGGCCTTTATCAGAACCTTTAACTGTGAAAATGTTTTCCCAGTTTGTCGCTTCCCTTCTAATCTTGTTTGCATTAGTTTTATTTGTACAAAGGCTTTTAATTTGATGTAATCGAAATTTTCTATTCTGTGATCAGTAATGGTCTCTAGTTCATCTTTGGTCACAAATTTCTTTCTCCTCCACAAGTCTGAGAGATAAACTATTCTATGTTCCTCTAATTTATTTATAGTCTCGTTCTTTATGCCTAGGTCATAGACCCATTTTGATCTTATCTTGGTATATGGTGTTAAGTGTGGGTCCATGCCTAATTTCTGCCATACTAATTTCCAATTATCCCAGCAGTTTTTATCAAATAATGAATTCTTTTCCCAGAAGTTAGGGGCTTTGGGTTTGTCAAACACTAGATTGCTATAGTTGACTATTCTGTCTTGTGAGCCTAGCCTTTTCCACTGATCCACTAATCTATTTCTTAGCCAATACCAAATGGTTTTGGTGACTGCTGCTTTATAATATAATTTTAGATCAGGTACAGCTAGGCCACCTTCATTTGATTTTTTTTTCATTAATTCCCTTGAGATTCTCGACTTTTTATTGTTCCATATGAATTTTGTTGTTATTTTTTCTAGATCAATAAAATATTTTCTTGGAAGTCTGATTGGTATAGCACTAAATAAATAGATTAGTTTAGGGAGTATTGTCATCTTTATTATGTTCGCTCGGCCGATCCAAGAGCACTTAATATTTTTCCAATTATTTAAGTCTGACTTTATTTGTGTGGAGACTTTTTTATAATTTTGCTCATATAATTCCTGACTTTCCTTTGGTAGATAGATTCCCAAATATTTTATGGTATCAACAGTTATTCTGAATGGAATTTCTCTTTGTATCTCTTGCTGTTGGGTTTTGTTGGTGATGTATAAAAATGCTGAGGATTTATGGGGATTTATTTTGTAGCCAGCTACTTTGCTAAAATTATGAATTATTTCCAATAGCTTTTTGGTAGAATCTCTGGGGTTCTCTAGGTATACCATCATATCATCTGCAAAGAGTGATAGTTTGGTTTCCTCATTGCCTACTCTAATTCCTTTTATATCTTTCTCGACTCTTATTGCCGAGGCTAGTGTTTCTAATACGATATTAAATAATAATGGTGATAGTGGGCAACCTTGCTTCACTCCAGATCTTACTGGGAAAGGTTCCAGTTTTTCCCCATTGCATATGATGCTTACTGATGGTTTTAAATATATGCTCCTGACTATTTTAAGGAAAAGTCCATTTATTCCTATGCTCTCAAGTGTTTTTATTAGGAATGGATGTTGGATTTTATCAAATGCTTTTTCTGCATCTATTGAGATGATCATGTGGTTTTTGTTTGTTTGGTTATTGATATAGTCAATTATGTTAATAGTTTTCCTAATATTGAACCAGCCCTGCATTCCTGGTATAAATCCTACTTGGTCATAGTGTATTATCCTGGTGACAATTTTCTGTAATCTTTTTGCTAATATTTTATTTAAGATTTTAGCATCAATATTCATTAGGGAGATTGGTCTATAATTTTCTTTCTCTGTTTTCAGCCTACCTGGTTTAGGTATCAGTACCATATCTGTGTCATAAAAGGAGTTTGGTAGGACTCCTTCAATCCCTATTTTTTCAAATAGTTTATATAACATTGGAGTTAATTGTTCTTTAAATGTTTGGTAGAATTCACATGTAAATCCATCTGGTCCTGGGGATTTTTTCTTAGGGAGTTGATTGATAGTTTGTTCTATTTCTTTTTCTGAGATGGGACTGTTTAGGATATTTACTTCTTCCTCTGTTAGTTTGGGCAAGCTGTATTTTTGGAGGTATTTTCTTTTTTTTTTTTTTTTTTTTTTTTTTGTTTTTTTTTTTGTTTTTTTTGTTTTTTTTTTTGTTTGTTTGTTTGTTTTTTTTTTTAATTTTTTATTTAATAACTACATTATATTGACACTCATTTCTGTTCCGATTTTTTTCCCCTCCCTCCCTCCACCCCCTCCCCTAGATGGCAAGCAGTCCTTTATATGTTGGATATGTTGCAGTATATCCTAGATACAATATATGTTTGCAGAACCGAACAGTTCTCTTGTTGCGTAGGGAGAATTGGATTCAGAAGGTATAAATAATCCGGGAAGAAAAACAAAAATGCAGATAGTTCACATTCGTTTCCCAGTGTTCTTTCTTTGGGTGTAGCTGCTTTTGTCCGTCATTTATCAATTGAAACTCAGGTCTCTTTGTCAAAGAAATCCACTTCCATCAAAATATGTCCTCATACAATATCGTTGTCGAAGTGTATAATGATCTCCTGGTTCTGCTCATTTCACTTAGCATCAGTTCATGAAGGTCTCTCCAAGCCTCTCTGTATTCATCCTGCTGGTCGTTTCTTACAGAACAATAATATTCCATAACATTCATATACCACAATTTACCCAGCCATTCTCCAATTGATGGGCATCCATTCATTTTCCAGTTTCTAGCCACTACAAACAGGGCTGCTACAAACATTTTGGCACATACAGGTCCCTTTCCCTTCTTTAGTATTTCTTTGGGATATAAGCCCAATAGAAACACTGCTGGATCAAAGGATATGCACATTTTGATAATTTTTTGGGCATAATTCCAGATTGCTCTCCAGAATGGTTGGATTCGTTCACAACTCCACCAACAATGCATTAGTGTCCCAGTTTTCCCGCATCCCCTCCAACATTCATCATTATTTTTTCCTGTCATCTTAGCCAATCTGACAGGTGTGTAGTGGTATCTCAGAGTTGTCTTAATTTGCATTTCTCTGATCAATAATGATTTGGAACACTCTTTCATATGAGTGGTAATAGTTTCAATCTCATCCTCTGAAAATTGTCTGTTCATATCCTTTGACCATTTATCAATTGGAGAATGGCTTGATTTCTTATAAATTTGAGTCAGTTCTCTATATATTTTGGAAATGAGGCCTTTATCAGAACCTTTAACTGTGAAAATGTTTTCCCAGTTTGTTGCTTCCCTTCTAATCTTGTTTGCATTAGTTTTATTTGTACAAAGGCTTTTTAATTTGATGTAATCGAAATTTTCTATTCTGTGATCAGTAATGGTCTCTAGTTCATCTTTGGTCACAAATTTCTTTCTCCTCCACAAGTCTGAGAGATAAACTATTCTATGTTCCTCTAATTTATTTATAGTCTCGTTCTTTATGCCTAGGTCATAGACCCATTTTGATCTTATCTTGGTATATGGTGTTAAGTGTGGGTCCATGCCTAATTTCTGCCATACTAATTTCCAATTATCCCAGCAGTTTTTATCAAATATTGAATTCTTTTCCCAGAAGTTAGGGGCTTTGGGTTTGTCAAACACTAGATTGCTATAATTGACTATTCTGTCTTGTGAGCCTAGCCTTTTCCACTGATCCACTAATCTATTTCTTAGCCAATACCAAATGGTTTTGGTGACTGCTGCTTTATAATATAATTTTAGATCAGGTACAGCTAGGCCACCTTCATTTGATTTTTTTTTCATTAGTTCCCTTGAGATTCTCGACTTTTTATTGTTCCATATGAATTTTGTTGTTATTTTTTCTAGATCAATAAAATATTTTCTTGGAAGTCTGATTGGTATAGCACTAAATAAATAGATTAGTTTAGGGAGTATTGTCATCTTTATTATGTTCGCTCGGCCAATCCAAGAGCACTTAATATTTTTCCAATTATTTAAGTCTGACTTTATTTGTGTGGAGACTTTTTTATAATTTTGCTCATATAATTCCTGACTTTCCTTTGGTAGATAGATTCCCAAATATTTTATGGTATCAACAGTTATTCTGAATGGAATTTCTCTTTGTATCTCTTGCTGTTGGGTTTTGTTGGTGATGTATAAAAATGCTGAGGATTTATGGGGATTTATTTTGTAGCCAGCTACTTTGCTAAAATTATGAATTATTTCCAATAGCTTTTTGGTAGAATCTCTGGGGTTCTCTAGGTATACCATCATATCATCTGCAAAGAGTGATAGTTTGGTTTCCTCATTGCCTACTCTAATTCCTTTTATATCTTTCTCGACTCTTATTGCCGAGGCTAGTGTTTCTAATACGATATTAAATAATAATGGTGATAGTGGGCAACCTTGCTTCACTCCAGATCTTACTGGGAAGGGATTCCAGTTTTTCCCCATTGCATATGATGCTTACTGATGGTTTTAAATATATGCTCCTGACTATTTTAAGGAAAAGTCCATTTATTCCTATGCTCTCAAGTGTTTTTATTAGGAATGGATGTTGGATTTTATCAAATGCTTTTTCTGCATCTATTGAGATGATCATGTGGTTTTTGTTTGTTTGGTTATTGATATAGTCAATTATGCTAATAGTTTTCCTAATATTGAACCAGCCCTGCATTCCTGGTATAAATCCTACTTGGTCATAGTGTATTATCCTGGTGACAATTTTCTGTAATCTTTTTGCTAATATTTTATTTAAGATTTTAGCATCAATATTCATTAGGGAGATTGGTCTATAATTTTCTTTCTCTGTTTTCAGCCTACCTGGTTTAGGTATCAGTACCATATCTGTGTCATAAAAGGAGTTTGGTAGGACTCCTTCAATCCCTATTTTTTCAAATAGTTTATATAACATTGGAGTTAATTGTTCTTTAAATGTTTGGTAGAATTCACATGTAAATCCATCTGGTCCTGGGGATTTTTTCTTAGGGAGTTGATTGATAGTTTGTTCTATTTCTTTTTCTGAGATGGGACTGTTTAGGATATTTACTTCTTCCTCTGTTAGTTTGGGCAAGCTGTATTTTTGGAGGTATTTTTCTATTTCATTTAAGTTGTCGAATTTATTGGCATAAAGTTGGGCAAAGTAACTCCTAATTATTGCTCTAATTTCCTCTTCGTTAGTGGTGAGTTCTCCCTTTTCATTTTTAAGACTAACAATTTGATTTTCCTCTTTCCTTTTTTTAATCAGATTTACTAAGGGTTTGTCTATTTTGTTGGTTTTTTCATAGAACCAACTCTTAGTTTTATTAATCAATTCAATAGTTTTTTTACTTTCAATTTTATTGATCTCACCTTTTACTTTTAGAATTTCAAGTTTAGTGTTTGACTGGGGGTTTTTAATTTGTTCCTTTTCTAGCATTTTTAATTGCAAACCCAATTCATTGACCTTCTCTTTCTCTATTTTATACAAATAGGCCTCTAGAGATATGAAATTTCCCCTTATTACCGCTTTGGCTGCATCCCATACATTTTGGTATGATGTCTCATTATTATCGTTTTCTTGGGTGAAGTTATTAATTATGTCTATGATTTGCTGTTTTACCCAATCATTCTTTAGTATGAGATTATTTAGTTTCCAATTATTTTTTGGTCTACTTCCCCCTGCTTTTTTGTTGAATGTAATTTTCATTGCATCGTGGTCTGAAAAGGATGCATTTACTATTTCTGCCTTACTACATTTGAGTTTGAGGTTTTTATGTCCTAATATATGGTCAATTTTTGTATAGGTTCCATGAACTGATGAAAAGAAAGTGTATTCCTTTCTGTCTCCATTACATTTTCTCCAGAGATCTATCATATCTAGCTTTTCTAGTATTCTGTTTACCTCTTTGACTTCTTTCTTATTTATTTTCTGGTTTGATTTATCTAATTCTGAGAGTGCAAGGTTAAGATCTCCCACTATTATAGTTTTACTGTCTATTTCTTCTTGCAGCTCTCTTAGTTTCTCTTTTAAGAATTTAGATGCTACCCCACTTGGTGCATATATGTTTAATATAGATAGTGCTTCATTATCCATGCTACCCTTTAGCAAGATATAGTGTCCTTCCTTATCTCTTTTAATTAGGTCAATTTTTGCTTTAGCTTGATCTGAGATCAGGATGGCTACCCCTGCTTTTTTGACTTCACCTGAAGCATAGTAGATTTTGCTCCAACCTTTTACCTTTAACCTGCATGTATCTCCCCGCTTCAGGTGTGTTTCCTGTAAACAACATATTGTAGGATTCTGGCTTTTAATCCATTCTGCTAACCGCTTTCTCTTTATGGGGGAGTTTACCCCGTTCACGTTTATGGTTAGAATGACCAATTCTGTATTACTTGCCATCTTGTTAACCCCGGTTTATGCTTTCCTCCCTTCTTTCCCCTTTCCCCCCCTTCCAAGTATTAAGCTTGTGAGCACCCCTTGCTTCTCACAGCCCTCCCTTTTTAGTATCCCTCCCCCCTCCTTAGAGTTCCTCCCCCTATCTTACCCCTTTCCCTCCCAGTTCCCGTATTCCCTTCCCCTTAGCTTATTCCTTCCCTTTCCACTTTTCCCTTCTCACTTTTCAATGAGATGGGAGAAGTTTCACCATAGATTGAATATGTCTTAAGATTTTTCACTTAAAGCCAATTCTGAAGGCAGTAAGATACCCACTATATTCATCCCCCTCCATTCTTTCTCTCAGATATAATAGGTTTCCTATGCCTCTTCATGAGATGTACTACCCCCACTTTACCCTTTTTCTGGTACAATGTCCTTTCCACATCAATTTCTAGAACAAGGTATACATGTATTCTTTATACATCTATATAGTCAAAATATAGTTCCCAAGATTAATCTTTACCTTTTTAGATTTCTCTTGAGTTCTATATTTGTAGATCAAACTTTTTGTTAAGTTCTGGTTTTTTCATCAGAAATAGATGAAATTCGCTTACTTCGTTGAATGTCCATCTTCTTCCCTGGAAAAAGATGCTCATTCTCGCTGGGTAAGTTATTTTTGGTTGCATACCAAGTTCCTTAGCCTTTCGGAATATCATATTCCAGGCCCTTCGATCTTTTAATGTGGATGCTGCCAGATCCTGGGTGATCCTTATTGTGGCTCCTTGATACTTGAATTGGGTTTTTCTAGCCGCTTGCAATATTTTTTCTTTCACCTGAGGGTTCTGGCATTTGGCCACTATATTCCTTGGTGTTTTGATTTTAGGATCCCTTTCAGTGGGTGATCGATGAATCCTTTCAATGTTTATTTTTTCCTCTGTTCCTATGACTTCTGGGCAGTTCTCTTTGATAATTTCCTGGAAGACAGTGTCCAGGCTCTTTTTTTCATCATGTTTTTCTGGGAGTCCAATGATTCTCAGATTGTCTCTCCTGGATCTGTTTTCCAGGTCTGTTGTCTTCCCCAGAAGGTATTTCACATTTTTCTCCATTGTTTGATTTTTTTGGATTTGCTTGACTGATTCTTCTTGTCTCCTCGAGTCATTCAATTCCACTTGTTCAATTCTGATTTTCAGTGAAGTATTCTCTTCACTCACTTTTTTAAAATCTTTCTCTAATTGTCCAATTGAGTTCTTTTGTTCTGTGGAATTTTTTTCCATTTCGCCAATTTTGTTTTTTAGAGAGCTGTTTTCTGTTTCCAGTTCACTAATCCTATTTTTCAAGGATTTTACTTCTTTATCCACTCTCTCTTTAACTTTCTCCAGGCTCTTTTGCCAAGCCTCCCTCTCCTTTTCCCAAGCCTCCCTCTCCTTTTGCCAAGCCTCACTCTGCTTTCCCCATTTTTCTTCTAGCTCCCTTGTGAGAGCCTTTTTAATCACTTCTATGAGGTTCATCTGTGCTGAGGAACAGATGATTTCCTCCTTTGGGGAATCACCTGGGGACTGCCTGTTTTTAGTCTCCTCAGGATTTAGAGTCTGCTCTCTATCTGTATAGAAGCTGTCAAGGGTTAAAGTCCTCTTCAGCTTCTTGCTCATTCTGTCTATTAATCAGAGACAAACTACCAAAGAAAAACAGAAAAAACTGGAGTCTTTCTTTGGGGGGGGGCTGGGTGTGTTATCGAGCTTCCTCTACAGACTGCAGGTGGCAGCAGTGAGGCACTAGCAGGACTGTGCTGCGCCTGCGCTCTGAGATCCCAAAGCGTGCTGAGTCACTGAGGGGGGGAAGGGGGGGGGGGCAGGTCCTGAGAGACTCCAGCTGTTTGCGGTTGTATTCTTCAGTCCCGGTGTTTTTAGCTTCTCTGCTGGGCTGTTGACTTGCTGCCGGAGGAAATTATCCAAACCTGTAGCGAAGCTCTCCCCGCAGAGACGGCTGCGATCACTCCCCACCCCCTCTCCAGTCTGCTCCCGTGCTCTCACTGCTGCTGCCCGCCGCCTGCGCCCGATCTAAAACCGCCCCAGCCCTCCAGTAAAGACAGACCTTTCTTGGCGGATCTCAAGGATGGCTTCTCTTGGTAACTATTTGTGGGGTTTTTTCAGTCAAGCATTGATTCAGAGGCTTGTAATGAAGTGGATAGTGAGAGAAAGCGCGGAGCTTATGCAACTGTGAGCCTCCTCTCCGCCATCTTAACCGGAAGTCCCCCCATACTTTTAAACAATATTTTTTGAGGCAATGTGTTTAAGTGACTTGCCTAGAATTAAATAGCTAGTGTTTGAAGTCAAATTTGAACTGAAGCCCTCCTGATTCCAGGGCCAGTGCTTTACCCACTTGTGCCATCTAGCTGTCACCTCTCCCTACCAATTCACCAACTCCTTCCTCCGTCCCCCCAGTACCTTCTTAAATGTTATTGTCATCTCATATAAACTCCTGGGTACTAAGATGAGAGAAGAGAACATGTGGTGGCTCTATTCACACGTGATAAAACTAGGTCAACAAACTGTTCTCTTTCACATCTATTTGTTATTTTAAATGTGTACAGAAACATGTTCTGCTTCCAGGTTGTTTTCAGGATGAGTTCAGTTTGATTTTAGACTAAACTCTTTTTATGCTCATTTCATTTCAACTGTATTTTATATATTATGAGGTAGGAATGGATTTAATCTTCCATAATGTTCCTTGGTAATTACTTTTCTAAAAGAAGTTATATTCTAAAATGAAGGTCACTTTTGGTAATCTTGTCTTACTGCTTGATTAAGAGAATAAAATGCCTGTTGGCTGAGAGAATTCTGAGGTTCTTTTTATCATTGTGGATAGTACTTTGTTTCAGTTTAAATTTTCTAAGAATTTGTGATAGTCAATATTTTTTTCCTTTTCTCTGTTTTCAGAGTAGACAATTTGTTTTAACAGATTGGGTTAGAGCTGCTATAATAACAAGTAGTATCTTCTCATTATTTTCCTTTCTTCCCATTTGGTATTATCTTACTTTTACTCTAACCAGTCCGTGACCTGATTACACAGAGAATTGACTTTCAGTTGACTTGTAACATCTATGAATACTCATTTCCTGTTTATTAAGACAATAGTTTCAGTTTTTGTAATAATGCTAGGTACTCCCAATCTCCGGCATCCTCCAGTTTTCTTCTTGGAAGTAATTTTTCTGATGAACAGATATAAAAATATATGAATAACTTAAAAACCTTTGATCTCAAATATTCGGCCAAATGTCTCAGTAGTTGCTACCATTCTCCTCTATATCCTCCTCTTGATAATAAATATCAAGAGTGCTGAAAAATGGATCAAAAAAGATTTTTATTTAGTTTGAAGAGTCCTGTCAAGTTCTCCAGAAAGTCCCATCTCAAATACCTACTTGCTCTATGGTTTTGGACAAGTTATATAATATCTCCAAATCCCAAGAAACTCTTTACCTAAAAAGGAAAAAGCAGGTGCCACATCTTATTGATACAGGGAGTATCCTCACCAGAAGTTCTTTACATCAGTCAAATCACAAAGGTAATTTTTTAAATGGAAAAAAAAAATCCCTATTTATATAACTGGGGGACAAACTATTTTGGGTCTCATTTTCTTCATGCAAAAAAAAAAATTGAACTAGATGATCTCTGATATCCCTCTCAGCTCCAAAGTTAAAATTCTCTGATCCTAATTATCCTCAGTTCATTCAACCTCAAGGAACTTTGCTACCTACATGTTGGGTATTTATAAGATAAGAAAACCAAAGAATTCCTGCCCTTAGAGACCTTATCTTCTAGTGTAAGGATCTATAATTGTGGAAAGATAAATCATACAAAGTTATACAATGATTTTTTGAGAGAGAAAAAATTATCTGGATGGTAACATGAATTAGGTGAGGAAGAGTCAAAATGGCTGAGTAAAGATTGATGGGAATGTGTGGTGAGAATGAGGATCTTCTTAATGGGCTGTTTGGTCTCTGTGTGAACACTGTAATGTAGGATGAAATCTCTCTTCATGTGATGTTTCTCATTGTCTTTGGATTTTTTTTAAAAAAAGCAATTCTATTTGCTTCTGTGAGGAGAACTTGTGAGACATCTTCTCATTTATCTGTGACTTCTTTATCTTATAGTTGCAATCATAATAAATATGGTAATGTGAAAATGGCTTAATTCCTATAGGAGTGCATCAAAACTATTAGACATAGTTCACACATAAAAGAAACTAATAATGAATTTAATGTTTGTGTCTTTAACCCCCTTGATCTTCTGGCAAAGTCTCATGAGTCTTCCCAGAATGATATGTTTAAATGAGTAAAATAAGCTACATATGATTACAAAAGAAATAAATTATATTGCAATGCAGTTAACTAAATATTTAGGGGAAATTAAGTACCACATCCCAGGCTAAGAATTCATGCTATGGTCCAATCTCCACATGTTACAGGCAAAAAAATGAAACCCAGAGAGATGCATTTGCTAAAGACCCCACAGCTAATTCATAGTATATACTCAGAGCTGGAATTGAAGTCTCCTGACACTCAGTCTTGTGTTCTTTTCATTCATTCTACCCTATGACCATATGTCTTTTCATATGCATATTGAGTCTGACTTTGGAATCCCATTCCCTCCTGCTGCTCTAGATGTGGCTGGCTTTCAGCACAGCATCCTTCTTGGCCTTTCATCTCTTGGATTTGCCCCAACAGCTGCTGGAGAGACAGCAGTAGTTTCCATGGTTACCAACTACCCGAGACTATCAGGAATGGGGATCAGGGAGGAGTTTTAAAAAAAAAAAAAAAAAGGAAAGGAAAGGAAAGAAAGAAGCTGGGAAGAGGAACGATTTGTTCATTTTGCTCTCCCAATTTTTCTTGCCTGAACTGTCCTTTGGGATGAATAAAAGATTGTGAAACTATGTGTGTTTCTTTTCTTTCTTTCTTTTTTTAACATCCCTTATTTCCTTTCTTCTTTCTTTCTTTTTTCTTTCTTTCAATATTAGGTATTAGATAAAATCTAAAACTACACTTTATTTCAGGTTTAATCCTGTAATGTTAACATCCAGCAAGGTAGAACTAATTTGTGGATTTATTATCACTAAGTAAACAGGACTCAATGAGCAGCAATAAATTGCTTAGTTCTCTCTGTGGGCATAGACCTTTTAAAGATTCATTAATGAAACAGATTCTCAACTCTGTGTTTTGGTAAGATGTATAACCTTTCCCAGAATGTGATTTTTTTATTTTCAAGGGATCTGTTAAACCATTTCAAGAGGAAAGATCCTTGATTTTGAAGATTATAAGATCTAGGTTCAAGCATACTAGCTACTGAGAGCCAATTGGTCTGTTTTCAGTGTAAATATTTAGACCTCAGAAATTAGCAAATGCTTCCAATGAGAACTCAGTATTTTGTTTTATTTTGTCCCTAGACCAAAAAGTGATGAAGAAAATATTAATGCATATTAATCTTAAAAGTGATTCTGCTAATATTTACAAGAATACCTTGGTCTTGGTTCCAATTCTTATCATTTTGTGACTGAACAAATCCATAATTTATTTGACCTTTGGTTTCCCTATCTATGAAACAGAAATAGTTGGATTTCTTCACAAGATGGCTGTGAAGAAAATGTTTGGTAAAGTTTAGAGACTTTTATTGTAAATAAGAGCTTTTTCTTTTACATAATATTATCTTTCCAATCTTGTGCTCTTCATAATAATGCCTCCTAGTCCTATAATTTGCTCACTCCCTATCTGCCCCTTACCAACTGAGCAAGTGGATTTATCTTCTATATGTCTGATACTCTGATCATCTCTAGTCCTGATTTAGAGCAGTTAGATTTTGGGGGTTTCTTTAATTCTCCTTACCACCAAAAGCTTCTTATTTTTATAACTCTTTTCTTTTTATTGCTAATATCACAAATGCTCTATCACAAATATGATTTTGATGTTGAAAATGACTGTGAAAAGTCAAAGTCTCTTTATGGTCACTCAGATTAGAATTCTCGTTTACTTACCCCAGCACTATCATAAGAAAAAAAGAAAAAAAAAACACAACCAAACAATTTACATTCTTTGATCCTATGGGGTTAAGTAACACAAGTGATTTTGACTCAAATGAGGAAGCTGATATTAGAACTTTGATGACTTGTCCAAGGTCACACACCTAGAATGTGAGCGAGAGAAGCTTCAAACCCACTCTCCATGTTGTTCTGTCTAATTGAACAGCCTGTGACTGAAAAAAAATGCCAAAATTAATTATTGTCACATGGATTTCATCATAATACATGTATTTGCCTTTGGACAAATTCTGCTTTTTTTTCAGCCACAATAGAAGCGCCATATTCAAAGCAGAATAGCTTTATTTTTCATTTGACTTCCACTTACCATTTTAGTGAAAATAAAAGATAGTCCTGAATATGAGATCTACCTGTTTATAGGTACCATCTTTGGAACTCATTGTATCAGTGATGACAAGATGGAACATCAACAATGAGATGTTTCAGACCATTTCCAATGGTCTCGTGATGGAGAGAGCCATCTGCATCCAGAGAGAGGGCTCGGGGGGACTGAGTGTGCATCACAACATAGTATTTTCATCTTTTTGTGGGTGTTTGCTTGCTTTTTGTTTTCTTTCTCATTTTTTTTCCTTTTTGATCTGATTTTTCTTGTGCAGCAAAATAATTGTGGAAATATGCATAAAAGAATTGTACATGTTTAACATATGTTGGATTACTTGCTCTCTAGGGGAAGAAGTGAGGGGAAAGGAGGTAAAAAATTTATAACACAAGATTTTACAAGAGTGAATGTTGAAAATTATCTATGCATGTGTTTTGAAAATAAAAAGCTTTAATAATAAAAAAAATTTCAGGAAAAAAAAATCCTACCTTTGCTACTTTGCTATATATGTGACTCTGTTCAAGTCACCCAATTCTTTGTGCCTCATTTTCTTCTTCCATAAAATACAGGTTCTGGACTAAATGGCTTCTGAAGTCCCATCCAATTCAAAGATTATGAAATTTAACTCCAGCTTTTATTTGTGTCAAGATTTTAGGGTATCTTTCTCCCATTGGCTGTATAGCTAATCTCTACCCCACATTCAAATTAGATTGTTAAATTGCTTTTATAATTTCCACTGAGGGGCTTTAGTGTCCTAGCCTCTCTTCTCCTGCTGAGATTTCATGCAGAGCCCAACATAGTCAGTGACCACATCTAATTCTATCTCTCTATGGTACCTTACACATGCTTAATGCCCAGCACTTACCACTGATAATTCTCTGGTTACATTGATAAAAGAATTTGGTCCCAAAGGATCTTTATCCCTACCAGATAATTATTCAGTGGTAAAGGGTTTGGGTTTTTGTTTTTAGTTGTTATTTGATTATTTGGATTTTTGTTTTGAGGTTTTTTTTTTTTTTTTTTTGCTTGTCAGGGAGAAAAGATTTTTTTTCCCTTTTATTTTTGTCATACAGACATAATGTGACTTGGCACCTGCCTAGAGAATTGGTCTCATGTCCAGTGGCACCTGCTGTGATGGCATCTGTTATCTCAGGAATTGTGACATACCTATGAATAATGTAGGGCCGCCTAAGCAAAATCTTTTCCTTTAGAAAAATCCCACTTTAAGAAGACATTGTTATTGTAGCAGCACAGGAAATTTGGTTGCCTGAGATAAAAGCAGCTTCAGAAATCTATCATGTTCATCTGTCTTCTTGATGCTAGTTAGCTAGATCTAATTAGCTCCAGATTACTCAGCAGGGAGAGCAGATTAAAATCTGTTAAAAGCACTAGATTTGGGAAAAGAGCACATTAGAACCTATTTTTAAAAGAAGGGGAAAATAGAAAATATTTTTTCCAGGTCAGCATAAATCAACAGTAGTCTAAGGAAAATGAAATTCTTCCTCTTAATTGTTTTTGGAGGTGAGGTTTATGGGAGATGTGTGAATTATTTCAATCCAGCTCTTTATGTATCATGATAAAATTGGTGCAAGGAAATCCAGGTTCAAAGAAGGAACTGAAGCCAAGTAAAGCTGAGGGATGGCACCTTCATTCATTTATGATAAGCATCGTGGTTGCAGGAGCCAAACTCTGTCCTGGCTTTGGGGCTTTAACCTCCAGGAATCTTAGAGTAAAAAATTTGACATGAAATTAGCATTATTTCTGATCATTCTCCAACTCCTACCTTCCCTAAGCCTGCCAAATGCCTAACTCCAGAAACGGACAAGGCAAGAATAGTGAAAGAATAGAGTAACAGAGTTCTCTCTCCTTTTTCCTTGTAGGCCGGTGATAAACACTACCATCCAAGCTGTGCGCGATGCAGCAGGTGCAACCAAATGTTCACAGAAGGAGAGGAAATGTATCTTCAAGGTAAGTTGACTCAGCAACAAACCACCTTCTCTATTCCTGAAAGAAAAAGAAGTCTGATGCTTGGAGTAATGTTTGGTGGGGCTTTTCTCACTTAATTATCTTGACACACTTTTCACACTGCCCCTACCTTCTCCTAATCCCCCTCTCCAAATAGAACTTTCTCCTAATCCCTCCCACTACAAAGAGAACTCTCTTTTAGAACAAAAAATAGTTGAGCATTCCATAAAAAGGCTCTTGATTAATTGTTAAACTGCCTCAATTCTAATAAACTGGCTCTAGGACCAGAAACTACCCAATTACTTAATTAATCAGACACAGCTGTACCTGTCTTCACTGTGTCACTATGAAAAAGATTAGTTTTGAATAAATATGAAAATTTACCACTCTTAACCTGAATATTAAAGAGACTTATCTTTCTTCTAGGCTCAAAATGATCATAAGAAAAGAAAAGTTTAGCATGAACTGGAGAGTTTATAAAATCAAAGTACTTGATAAATGGTTTCTCTCTTCTTTCTTTATGATCCTTCAAGGCCTTTGGTTTCACATAGGTATTATTTACTCCCCTCTGTTTCCTCCAAGTTTTTTTTTTTTTTTTTTTGATCAGTTTAGGTTAAGTAAAGAAGATTTTCTCCCATACTTGGTAAATTACATCACATCTTTTTTTTTTTATTCCATTAAACTACTAGAGCTTTCACAACCCACTGCTTCAGAGGAAGAGCCCAGAGTCCTCAAGGGAGGAATCTCTGAGTAGAGGAAACATTGGTACAATATTCATTCCTAAAGAATTATTTGGAGTATAATTTTGAACAGTTTCTCCAGTTTTAAAGTTTTTTCAGTTTTGGGTTTATTAGATTCTTTTTTTGCTTTTTTAAACTCCTATAAAAACCTAAAAAGTGATAATAGAAAGGAAATAGGAAAGATTCTTTTTCTTATTAAGATTTTTTGTTATTTTTGAGAAGGAAAAAAACTCACTAGTTAGAAAAGAATTTATGAGCATCACTAGCAAGTATCTGTACTATTGGGGCATAGCATTTCATATTTTCTCATTGCATAGTAACACTGTGTTTTTAATCTGTGGTTTGAAGTTGATTTGTACTTTTCATGCACATAGGAAATGCTTATAGAAATTATTCTGTATATAAAAGCAATTTTTGTTATTTGGTATATCTTGCCAAAATGCAGCTTTTATATTTTTGCAACTTTTATTCCTACTTAAAATTCTTTATCTAATATGATTTTGGAGGCAATTTGCAAAATAATGATCATGTATCATGAAATTTTTAATACTAATAACATCACCAGATATTTATAGTTTTATATCTTTCAATACATGTTCAGTCAGTCAGTCACGAAGCATTTATTAAATACTTAGTATGAGCAAGGCACTATATTAAGCACTGGAGATAAAAAGAAAGACAAAATGTGCCTGCCTTCAAGGAATTTATACCCCTTGATCCTGGGAGATTAGTTAGGATAAATAACCCAGTGAAGAAGATAATTATGTAATGTTTTGTTTTTTAATAATATTTTATTTTTCCAAATACATGCAAAAATATTTTTCAACATTCACCTTTGCAAAACCTTGTGTTCTAAATTTTTCTCCCTCCTTTCTCCTCTTCCCTTCCAAAATAGCAAGCAAACTGGTTTAAGCATATGCAACTCTTCTAAACATATTTCCATATTTCCATCTCATACTGCATAAGAAAAATCAGATCAAAAGAGGAAAATACATTAAAAAGAAAAAAAATAAGCAAATAACAACAACAAAAGGTGAAAATAGTGTGCTTTAATCCACATTGCGTCTCCATAATTCTCTCTCTAGATGAGAATGGCTCTTTCCATCATGAGTCTATTGGAATTGTCTTCAATCACCTCATTGTTGAAAAGAGCCAAGTCCATCACAGTAGATCATCATTTGTTGTGATAATCTTATAACGTACAATGTTCTCTTGGTTCTGCTTACTTCACTTAGTATCAGTTCATATAACTCCAGATCTCTCTGAAATCATCCTGATGATCCTTTCTTACAGAACAATAATATTCCATAATATTCATATACCATAACTTATTCAGCCATTCTCCAATTGATGGACATCTACTCAGTTTCTAGTTTCTGGCCACTACAAAGAAGACTGCCACAAACATTCTTGCACGTACAGATCCCTTTCCCTTCTTTAAGATCTCTTTGGGATATAAGCCCAGTAGAGACTCTGCTAGATCAAAGAGTATGCACAATTTGATAGCCCTTTGGGCACAGAAGGGAGGTAATTTAAAGAAGTTAGGGTACTTTGCTAAGATCACACAGCTAGACAGTAATAGAGGTAAGACTCAAACTTTTGCCATAGTATGCTAAGTCCAAAACTCATTCCATTTTACCATGTTGTTCTTTCTGGATGAATAGTGCATGAGTAGAAAGAATGCCAAAATGCTCATGGATTTCATTGTGAAGGATTCATCTTGGGACAGATGTAGCTGCCAGCAGCAATATAAAAAAAGGCATATTCGAAGATGAATAGCCCTGCTTCTTTATGGTTTCTAATCATGGGATGCTAATGATGGCTTTCTAAAATTATAGAGTTAGAGGAAATTGAGAGACTCTATGCTTACTAGTGAATAAGTTGCATAGGTTCCAGGAGTCTGGACCACATCATTGTGAGTTAAATGAATTAGGTGATTAAAAATCTGTACTAATCTGGCACATTAATATTAACAATACTAGACTATGTGTTAGGATGGGAAAAATCCCCAAACCCAGAGAGTACCCCAAGATTCTATTCCAAGACAACCTTTGGTATACTTTCCCCATTCTCTCAACACTTCCCCTGAGAAGAATGAGCAATTTCTTCTCTCACAGCTTGAACTCAAAGCCAAATATCTGAGGCTCTGAGTCACATTCCATGTGTGGGTCTGACCTCCTGATGAGAATGTTTACATTGTGTGCTGCTGGCAATCAGAAGTAGATCTAGTGTTCTGGGCTTCAGCCCGGTGCTTAAGAGAGCCTTCAGAATAAGAGGTTTCCTGGGATCTGACCTTGGCTCTCCTGGCTAACTTGCCTTGCATTAACAGGACTTCCTCTGCCTTTCATGGTACAAAAATGACTTCATTTTTTACATGATGGAATGAGAAGTATTTGGGAGAAGGAAATGCTTGTTAAGCAGACATTAGTGGATAATAATAGTTTGATGTTTAAAACTTTTTCTTGCTATCAGTTACTATAGACTGTTGTAGTGTTATATACCATTGAGCAAAAATCACTTAGAAATTACTTTGAACAAATTACTTCACAGTACATATGTGTGTATGTATGTATATATGTATGTGTTTATATTTAGTAATATATAGATAGATGATATCATTGACTTTAAAAGAGTTTAAAGCACTGATAATAATAAAATAAATCTTTATTCCTAGAATATTAGACCTGCGAAGATACTATATACTATCAGCTAGAGATGATATTCTAGCCCCTTCATTTTACAGGAGAGTAATTCAGGCTCAGTGAGGTTAAAATGACTTGACTAGCAATTGCCCAGAATAATAATAAATAGTAATATTAACAATAATAATCACTTTAATATAGCTGCTTTGGGGTTTACAAAGCACTTTGCATATGCTATCTTGCAATTGATTCCTCATAATAATCATAAGAGATAAATGTTATTATTATCCCTACTTGATAGATGAGGAATCTAAGGACAGCTATTATGTGACTTATTCAGAGTCACATGTTCTGAGGACATATTTGAACTCATATCTTCCTGACATCAGGTACGCCCCCTAGCTAATCAATGCACCACCTACCTGCCTCTCAGGATCATAGATTTAGAACAAAAGAAGGATTTTAGAGGCTATTGAGTTCATCTCCCTTGTTTTTCAAGTGAGAAAAATAAGGCCCCCAAAGGTTAAATTACTTGACCAAGGTCATACAAGTAATAAATACCAGAGCTGGGATATAAGAGCAAGAACTCTGATTCCAAAGCCACCCCATTCCAAATCTCTTTCCATTTATTGGTATCAAATTCACATAATTTTCATACACAGGAAGACTTTTTAACTTGTCAAAAATCAAGGAATTGAAAATTACAAGGATTCTTAGATGTCATCTAGTCCCATTCTTATTTTATAAATGAGAAAATGGAGACACCGATAGGTCAGATGACTTGTCCAGTCTTATACAACTTCTATACAGTGAGACTTTTATTATTTTTTTTCATTTTTTACATCCTTTAAACTTTTCTCTGAATCTGAGCAGATCTCATTTTCATGTCTTTAATGTAGATAGAGATGTTACTTCATCCACAAATTCACATTAATTGGTTAATTACAAAGTTAAAAAAAGAAAGTTATTTCTAGAGAGCTTTGTAAATAAAAGCCATTTTAAGATACCATCTTATCCTGATCTAAAGGACAAAGTAATTAAGAATTATAAATTTCTATTATTATTGTAAAAATATGTAATTATAAAATTCTATTATAATTATAAAAAATTCTATATAATTATAAAATTCTAAAAAATTAAAAAGTGCTGATGGAACTTTAGTCATTTCTGCATATTACTGGGAGTACTAATGGTGAATGTTTTTAGCATAGTAAAATGGGAATATATAGTTAATTATAAGATCTGTCATCCCCTTTTATTCCAACTGCTGAGCTATACTCTAAGGAGAATATTTAGAAGAAAATGTGACTAAAATATTTATAGGTGTTACTCATATAAAAAGGTGGAGAAGAGGGAGAGGAGAAGGTTTAAATAAATTGTTACATAATATGTCAATGTGAGAGCATATAATTTGATTTTAGAAATTGAGTTTATGAAGAATACAAAGAAATATTGAAATTCATACATAATGATGCAAAGTAGAGAAAAGAATTGAAAAATGCATTAATTATAATTTTCTTTTAAAACAGGGTTTTAAGTACACAGTTGGAAATAAGGAGCTAATGAACAAATAGAATGACACATTTACATTCCTAAAGTTTTCAGTTTTAAATTAAAAAGTAAATAGTTCCTATTCTAGTTTGTTTGGTATCATTCCATATTGTGTTTAGTAAAATCATAGATGTTTCTATTAATTATTTAATCTAGACAATTAATTAGCATTTTGATTATACAATATCACTCTTCCTGGTGACTCTTTTTTCCCCTTGAGATTGAATTTACTGGTTGTTTAAATATCACATAAGCATAACTTGTTTTAAGAAATTATAATGTATTTAATGAGAAATATCATGCCATAATGGATATAGATCTGGCATTGGAGTTAGGATAATCTTGGTTCAAGTCTCATCTCTGGCACATAACAGCTGGTCTGATCCTTAAGCAAGTTAAATCTTTCAGTATGATGAGTCACTCTTTAAAATCATATATTATAGAATAGTTTCCCATCTGCATTAGTAGAGGAACTTTCTACTTCTGACAGTAAAGTCAAGGCTAGCCCTGAGGCATAAAGGGCCAGCCTTATATTAAAAAAGAATTGGGTTCAATCTTACCTTTGGCACAGACTAACAACTATATGGGTAAGCCATTCAACCTGTCATTACCCCAGACAACTTTCTAATACTTATAGAAGAGTTGTCCACTTTCATTACTGGAGATACTTTCTACATCTGAAGTTACAAAAAATGATGAAATCGGAGAAAGGTAAAGAGAGAAGAGAGAAAAATATGTGTCATATATAGGTATATTTATACACATATATCTATGTGTATATATATTTTTATATATGTATACTATATGTATAGGTGTGCATAATATACTGATATAGTCAGGACATTTTTGAGTAATTGATATTTTCTGTAAGGGATAACTGTCTTCTTTAGAATAAATTGAGACAATATGAAAAACTCATCCAAAACCTTTTTTCCTTTGTTTGAGACTGAATGATATCCTTTAAATTTAGACCATGGGTAACAGTGCTCAACAATTTTATGGCTGATTATTCCTTCTGGAGCCATGTTACTTTAACTGATGGATTTTGTCTTCCCAGGTTCCACCGTTTGGCATCCCGACTGTAAGCAGTCTACTAAAACAGAGGAAAAACTCCGGGTAAGGGAAACTTGAGGACTAATGCTACAAGTCAGATTGTTTTACGTATTGAGTAATCTTTGGGCAAAACTGATTTCTCCTGTTCCTAAATATCTGATTTTAGCCTATTGCTCCAAATGATAGTGATGGATGCTGGTCGTACCTTGCTAAAAAACATTTTCCAAAAAAGATTACAAGGGAAACTTGAATAATACAGATGATTAAAAAAGTAATTTTATATTCAACATCTTTGTAATCTATTAGTCATACTCTAGTCTTTTTTTGAATTTAGAACAAAACAGATTCACATTTTAAAGAAAGTTATTGTTCATAACTTAAATATTCTTAATTATTAAAATGAACTCCTCAGAACCAAAATTGTCAAAGCAGCCCCAGCATTCATAGGGTTGTTTTATTTCTGGGATGCATAATCAAAGAATAGGAAACTAAGTGGTACAGAAGTTAATGTGTTGGACTTGGACCCAGAAAACCTATGTGATTTCTAAATGTCACGTGATACTATCAGCCCTTAGTTTTCTCATCTGTAAATTGGATCTAATAAGAATATCTATTTCCTAAGATTATTATGAGGACCAAATAAGATAATATAGGCAAAGTGCTTTTCAAATTGTAAAGAGATATATAAATGCTAACTATTAGTATTCATACTGAGAAGGGATCTTGGTAGCCATTTATCCCATTCCATATCTAAAAACAGTATTCATTATAACACATTCTACAAGTGCCCTCTGCCTCCTGATTCAAACCACTCTACTCTTAGCAATTGTTAGCATTTTTTCCCTAAAAAATAAGCTTAAATTTGACTCTGCAACCACCACCTATTGCTTCATACACTGCTTTCTGGAAAAGAATAAGTCTAAACTTCTCTTCTTCACATATCTAAGACAGCCTTATCCTTCCTGAGTCTTCTTTTCACCAGATAAATATCCCCATTCCTTTCCATCAGTCTTCTTATGGCATGCTCATGAGCCCTTAACTTTTTTACTGATTGCCTTCTTCTGGATGTTCCCTCACTTTTCTATATGCTTCCTAAAATGTGACCTATAGAAGTGAACTTACTGTCCCAGATGTGGTACAATGACAGCAGAATACAATGGGCTTTTACTTTCTTATTCCTCTTTTTAATGTGAATGAACTCCTCACGTGGCTTTGGAATTCAGCACAAGGAAAGTTCAGATATCTTTTCCCTTTACAATGCTACATTTTTTAAATAGTAGGACTACATTTTGAAACATAGTGTTATATTTTTGAAATAAGAAGCAACAGAATTGTCATTGGAATATGACTTCTACTAATCTTAAGTAAATCCTCAAAGCAGCTCTAAGGCAGACAGAAAAACTAGACCACCAAAAGCAGAATCTAAGCTCGTGTATTTCACAGAGTTTAGATTGTCAATATAGTAGAGTGGGCAGAGGGCTGGCTTTGGAGTTAGGGAACATAAGATGATATAGTCCTGCCTTTATCACATATTCATTGCAGGACAATGGACAGGTCACTCTATGGCTACACTTTAGAGACAAGTTTAAGAGCTGCATCTGTGAAAGGAGTTACTAAACCAGAAATTACCTGAACTTGTAAAATCACAGATCCAAACCTTTCTCTACTATCATCTTCCCACTCAAAAAAAATAAAATACATATCTATATCTACATATGTGGATATAGATATGTCTATATCCACATATATATGGCACTCAGGCAGTTAGATGATGAGGTGGATAAGAACTTGCAGGCCTGGAGTCAGATTCATCCAAGTTCAAATTCAACTTCAGAAACTTACTAGCTATGTGACTATAGGCAAGTCATTTAACATCTGCTTACCTCGGTTTCCTCAGATATAAATGAGATAATTTTAATAGTAAATAATAAAATATCTCTTTCCTGAAGTTGTTATAAGGATCACATGAAATAATTATACAAATGTTAGTTATTATATATAAATTATATATTCTGTATTAACATTCGATATTAGTTATTATATGTTAAATATTATTTTATGTATAAAATAAGCTATTGTATTAATCCTAGAATTTTCCCCTCCATGGTAGGTAGTATTTGTTATAGCAAGAATTAACAGGCTTTGAGTATTTGAGACCAAGACCTGTGCCCACATCACTGAAGGAAGCCCTTTTGGTGGCGCTCCACCAATAAATTCTGGAGTTTATTTCAGTCAGCTTGTTGTCGTAGAGAAGTGTTGCCCTGGGACTTTCTTTAGGAGTCTACACTTGATTATCCAATTTGTTTTATTAGTTTGTCCTTTGCTAGTACAAGAAGCAATTTGGCTGACTAATGTACTGAAGTCATTACCAGACAGTGAGCATTGGTCATGAAGGCACAGTGATTAATGCCACTTACGTAGGAATAATAATAACTTTCAGAAAAGGCAGTGGGCTTCATTTTCATTAATTTTTGCCAGTTATATGAGGAATTGCAGCTGTTCAGACACACACATATATTTTGTTTTGTTTTTTCTTTCAAGTGTGGTCTGCCAAAGCATAAGAGCTGGAAAGTACCTTTGGAGGGCGTGAAGTCCAATCCTTTCATTCTATTTATGAAGAAATAGAGATTGAGTGTTAATTGCCTTGTCTAGGCCATAGCCAGCAGGTGAAGGATTAGACTTCGGGACTTCCTAATTCCAAGTCTTATGCTTTGTCCTCATTGACACTTTGCTGCCTCAAATCAGATAACAGTGTTTTACAATTCACATGTTTTAGGAATCTTTCCTTTCTCTGAGATTTATAAAACATACTTCTTGGGCAAGATTAAGAAAAAAGCAAAGATTCTTACCGAATGGAAAATATCAGGAAAAGATGGCACGGGTTTTGCATTGCTGTTTGAGTGAGGACCCAACTGAAGCTGCAGAATATCCATCGCCACTAGCCCATCTGCAAGGGATAAAGATTTCTGAGCTCTTGACCTTCCTCCAGAATATTTTCACATATGAATGATCTAAGAAATGATGCCATAAGAAAAGGGCTTACTAAGGCTTTTATTCTCAGATTGAAAATGCGATCGAGCATAGCCATGAAGTGGTCATGAAACCATATGTTATTGTTGAACTCTGAATCTACTATTTTGCCCTAGTCTTTAGTGAAAAGTTTTAAATAAAGTTCAAGATGGACATGTTAAAAGGTCAGACTACATGGAAGTTAACTTTTCTTTTCCCTAAGGATGTCCTCAATTTACAGAGCATCTCAATTAGGTGTTGAAAAACAGGCATCAAGAATTAGAAATCATGTTTATACACATTACTGGACAAACTATGAAAAATCCTGATGAATACAGATAGAGATATACATAGATATGTAACTATATGTACATATACAGCTTTGTATATATAGATGCATACATTTAAATATACATACCTATGTATGTGTATCTCTATATATATGTAGAAATATATTATACCTATGCATATATGAGATAAGGATCTCACTCTTTTTTTTCCTTCATGCATACTGGGTAAGAGAAGTCCATTGTTTTCACTCTCTAGAATTCAGGGGTCCTCAAACTTTTTATATAGGAGGCCAATTCACTGTCCCTCAGATTGTTGGAGGGCCGGACTATAGTGAAAACAAAAACTTTGTTTTGTGGGCCTTTAAATAAAGGAACTTCATAGCTCTGGGTGAGGGGGAATAATCGTCCTCAGCTGCTGCATCTGGCCTGCGGGCCATAGTTTGAGGACCCTTGCCGTATAGATCATAATATAACTGAAGTTCACCAAGGAATTTAGTAATACTCTTGTTCTGCATAATTCTCCTGCAGTTCAACAATTACTGAGTTCTCTTCCTTCTTTACAGGATATGGTAGTGAAAACAGGCATATGGTACCTGTGAAGTAGCAGTGAATTTAGTTTCAAAGGATCTGAGTTCAAATTGATACTTATGATCCTAAGCAAGTTATTTCATTCCCTCTAGACCTCATTTTCCCCATCTATACAATAAAAATGATTGGGCTCAATGACCCTTAAGGTCCCTTCCAGTTCTAAAACTATAGTGTTAAGGAATCTTCCCAGAGTATAATGGTACCCTGCAATGTGCTCTGTCTAGCTCTAATTGTCCCCACGGAACACTCACTAACATAGATAACCCTGAAGGCAACATTATTAGGAAATCAACTTGTGGATAGATGAAATCAAATTTGTGATCTCTTGAAAGTATTTCTACAGTGGCCAATTCCTGAATCAAACCTTAGTTTGACTTAGCTGAGTGTATGATCTTAGTGCAGTTTCCATGGTAAAATAGGAATAAACAACTGCTCAGTATCCCCACGAGTAATCCAAATTCTTGCTATTTTATAATTTGGGCAAAGTTTGTAAAAACAGATTCTTAAAAGCTCCTCAGTAGTCTTCTTTATCAATGTATCATAAGACTTTTCAGGCCAAAGTTAATTGGGTTGGTGAGGGTGGGAAGCTCTATTCAGTAGCCAATCAACAATCACTTTTTATATTCCTACTGTGATCAACCTGTGATCCAGGCAAAGTGTTTGGTCCTGTGAAATCAAAAGCAAAAAAGGAAGCTGTACCAGTCCTTGAAGATCAGATTTTATAGGACAAACATGTATACATATAAAGTGAATACCAAATATAATCAAAGTAGATACAAATTGTGGGGGTCTGGGGGTCACTAGCAGCTGAGGATTTGGAAAGGCATCATGTACTTTCCACATGAACCATGTCATTCTGTGGCAAGCAATATAGGATATTGTTGTGGTTTGGGGTTTACTATTGACTTTATAGATGATATAATTATTAATGTGATAAACATTAATCTTATTAAGTTACATATGTTATAATGATTCTGAAATGAAAATGGCTTTATTTATTCCCTCCACCTCTCTCTTGTGTATTCTCTCTTTTTCCCTTTTCCCCCCATCTTTTTTCTCTTTTCTTCTCTTCTTTCTCCACTTTCTTCTCCCTCCCCTCTCCTCTCCTGTCTTCTCCCTCATTCTATCATATTTTCTCCTATCTTCTCTGTCTTTCTGTTTCTCTATCTCTCTCTTTTTCCAGAAGCCTCCAAATATGCCACGTTCCTCATCTGAATTCTTTTATCCTAAAAGTCTGATTCGCCGAACACGATGCTCTCCACAGGTTTGCGACTGTGTTTGGATTGAGTCATGATGTAGCTTTCCTAAGCAACAAGCTTACATCACTTAGCCTGATGCTGCTGTTCCCATGCAATTGCCCACTTTGCTTGGGGAAGGAGATGCTCACTCACCATGCAATTAAAAAAAAAAAATCCAATACCCTTTTCATTTTCTAATACTGTCTGTTTTCTATCTAATGAGACATGTAGTATCTTTTTGGTCTTGTTTTACCTTTTGTTAAAAACAATGGCCAGTATTTTCTGTTTGCTAATTCTAGCATCTAAGAAACAAACCCTCATTCCTCATTTTAGGATCCATCAGTTGAGTAGCCTAAACATAACCAAATATTTGTCGTTTTCAAAAGATTTCTGCATTCTTTCATGCCTAGCACACCACAGTTATGCTAGGCAAAATATTCATGGAAAAATACTTGGAATTATTAGGGACTATCTTCCAATTTCACTTCTGAAAATCAATCACTTAGCATTTATTAAGCACTTACTATGTACCAGTCCCTGTACTAGTCAGGCAAAAGACAATTCCTGTTCTCAAGGAACTCATGATGTAATAGAAGTGAGAATATACAAAGACCTATATACGAACAAAATATAAAAAGGATAACTTATAGATAATCTCAGAGGAATGGCAGAAGTTGAGACTTGAAAGAGTTTCAGAAGTCAAACATTGGACTTTACATTTGATTCTGGAAATGAGAGAATCCCCGGAGTTCATTGAATGGGAGGTGACTTGGACAGATGTGTTTTATTTAGGAAGATCTATTTGATAGCAAGCTGTTGCACTAATATAGATGTAAGGTCATGAGGGCTTGCAAAAAGATACTGATGGTGCTAGACAAGAGGAAGAGACAGATATGAGGAATGTTTTGAAGATAAAAACAACAGGTCTTGGGAACTGGTTTGATGTGGCGAGGTAAAAAATCAAATATAACACCTAGATTTTATACCTGGATGACTGGCAGGATAGTGATACCCTCTTCAAATGTAATAAGGAAGTCAGAAAGAGAAGAGGACTTTAGAGGAATGATAATGAGTTCAGTTTTGACCATATTAAGATGTCTACAAGATATCTATTTGAGAAACCCTAAATCCTACAATTAGAGATGTGAGACTAGGGTTCAGGAGAGAGCTTAGAGTTGAGAAAATAAATCTGAGAATCATTTATATTGAAATGATAGTTGGGAGCTGATGAGATCACTAAGTCAAATACTATTAAAAGAAAAGAGATGAAGACCTAGGACAGAGCTCTAAGAGACATTCACAATTAGAGGTGAATATCCAGCAAAAGAAATGAGCTATCCCATAATTTCTCTGAACCTCAGTTTCTTTATCTTTTAAATGAGGATTATGATAGCTCAAATGGTTGTTACAGGTCTCCAATAAAGAAATGCATATAAAGATTTTGAAAAGTCTAAAAACTTATATGAATATTTTTGTTATGATGATTATTACTCTCAGTAATGATGACAGTGATTAACATGTGGAAATTTTTAACTTCCAAAAATCTACTTGTTTTCTAGCAACACATTTTAGGGTACTTTCTTCAGGTGCCTATGTGTACAAGTTGAAGTCATAATTTTCCTAGTAGAGAAATTCAGAGTAATTTTGTAGAATTGCATCTCTTCTCCAAATGAAGCTCATATAAGAGCTCTGATCTCAATACAGTTGTGCTACCCAACATTTTGAGATGACTCGTATTATCCTGGATCATTTGCTGTTGTCCATACACAAAAGAATATTAGCTATAATATTTAGACCATGCCTTAAGGTTTATAGGATAAATATATATGCTATCTCACATAAAGTTTGCAATAACATCGTGCAATATAAATGCTATCTTTATCCCCATTTTACAGATGAGAAAGCTGTGGTAGAAGAAGTTTAAGTAACTTATCCAATGTCACAATGTCATGAAGTATAACTGAGAAAAGATTCAAACTTGGGTCTTCCTGATTCCAAATTGAGCATTCTATCCACTGTATTGTCTAGCAACTAGAACCATAGTTCAGGCCAGGAAGTCTTGTTTTATTTAAAGATTTAGAATTTTTCTCTGGATGACCAAAAGACAAATTGCAGTTACAGAATCTCTACAACCTATATGGCAAATGGTCAACAAGTCTTTAGTAAGATTCTAATGAATCTTTCTGCCAAAGCAGCCCATTCTACTTTTGGATAACTCTAATTATTGGGATGTTTTTCCTTTGATCAAGTCTAATTTCACCTTTTTAAAAAATTTCCACCTATAGATTCTTACTCTGCCTTTTAATTGCCATTCCACATACTAGCCCTTTACATATTTGAAGACAATTATTATGTCATTCCCAAGTCAGACTCCTTGTCCCATTCCTCCAACTACTCATATGGCATTAGGTCAAGATTGCCTCTTCTTGATATTTTCCATTCATCTTATAACTGATCTTCCTTCAACTATAGCACCTGAACTAAATATATTCTAGGTACAGTCTGACTATATCAGGTGAGCATGAAGGCACTATCACTTCTTTATTCTCAGAAGCTATAACTTTCTTAGTTCATCCTGAGGCTACATTTACCTTTTTTTCTTTTTTTTTCTACTTATACATCAAACTGATTTTGATCATATTGAATTTGTATTTCACTAAGACCCTCAGATTTTTTTCAGATGAATTGCTGTCCAGAAAATGCTTGAAAATTGCCAAAATTTTCTCTACTTTCAGAGTGCCTTAAACAAAAAGATAAAGTGTTGACCAGAAGTCGATGGACCACTTTTTTTTTTCATTTTGCAAAAATAATATTTTTAAGAAAAAGCATATGCTATACAAAAAGACATGATGTTTGTAGGATCACATTTGTGTTACTAAAATAAAGAAGTTGGATGGTTTTTAATGTTGGGTCCTTGGAGACTAAAGAATGAGGTGGCTATTCTAGAAACTGCATGTTTTTCTTTCAAACTAATGTAGACATGTCAAGTATGGTCTTGCTGATTTCTAATGTACCAACCAAATGTTCTGTGTATACTCATGGAAAAAAGATCATTAGAGTTTTTTGTCTGGATCAAGAAAATCAATATTGCTGCTTACATATATGAGCACTATGGAATTTTTATTAGACCAATCACTCCTTTATTCATAATTTTCATTTTGTTCATAGTATTCTATCTTCTTTTATACATATTTACCATCCAATGGAGATAATCAGTCCTTATGAAAACTGAATTTTCATTCCCACTGTATATTATGTGCAAAACTGAATCAGATGTTCACTTTGTGTGTGTACACACACACACACACATACATACATACATATTCATAGACACACAGGCAGATGGGTGTAAATGCATGTCAGTATTAAAAACCAGCAAAAACTCAAAATGATCTCTTCCCTTCCCTGTACTTTCCTCCAGCGATGTTATAGTTAAGTGATTATACGAAGGATTAAAAAAATATTGTTCCTTCTTCTGCAGCTGTTACCATCACCCTGTCTAATGAATTTCAACAAAAACCAAAGGCAGGTACTGTCAACATCAACAGTTGTATGCTATAAGGTGATAATGACCTTATAACAGTAGTTACACTTGTAATAGTTCATCAGATCACGATGATCTGATTCTTTTTTTCTGTTTCTTGTAGTTTTCATCTTTTTTAGAGCATGGCTTTTAATTCCTGCAGTTTAGAAAAAGGTAGTCTTTGCTTTGCTGCTCCTGGGAACCAAAATTGAGTGAACACAGTGATTCTCAAAATGTTTTGGAATTGTAGTAGTACACAAATGAAGGGAAATAAAAGATGCAATTTCTCCAGCCTTCACCAGGGAAATAAAAGATGCCATTTCTCTAGCTTTCACCAGTCAAATATCTGTTGTTGATAATAGGCAGTAATCAAAGAGTGATGATGAGGTGGGATGATATAAAAAGATCACTGAAGTAGAATATTCATTCAGTGGTCCTGCCTTTAGAATTGTAGAACAAGTGAGCAAAGGATTTGGAAAAAAAATCAAGTGAAATAAAAGAAGATTAGAATGTTTTTAAAAACATATGAACACATGTGGCTTTTTCAGACTCATCCACCATTGTTGGTTGGAGTCATTTTTCTTTCCTGCTGGAATAAAATGCCAATCTTCCAATGACTCCCCCCATCACTTAATCATATTTCTCTTAGAAATGTCATCTAGAAAAAATATTCAATGTACTTGGGGATGACAAGGTGGTTACGTGAATATAGCAGTCAGAGAGTAAAGAGATTCATGGAACTTTATGTTATAAAGGGAATAACTTTGTATTATTCCAGTGTCTAACTTGAGTGAATTCAAAAAGAGGTCCTTTCCCCTTCTTTAATTTGCTAAAAATAATGATTAAGTCAATTAAATACTTTGTCGTAGATTAGAGCAAATCTTTAATGTTTCTGATCTCTTTCTTCTTTCCTACTTCTGGGGAGATACAACTTTTGAAAAATAATAAAGAAAACTGAAAATTTCCTAACAAGTATTGTAAAATGTTCTTTTCCCCACTCATAGTGGAAGAATGAAAAAATGCATATCTGCTCTGTATTGAAAATTGTGTAATGATAAATACCATACTCAGCCTTCTATTATGACCAAATTGCTCAGTGAACTTTTGACTCTATAATTTTCTCTATTGAATAGATGCAATATCATTAGGACTAATGAACGAGAAAATATCTTTATTGTTAATATGGACACACATATTTGTCACCAAGAGCTATAAATAGAAAGATTTCTGGTCAGTTAAACTTTTGTCCTTAGTTTATAGATATCAGAGCACTTGGTCAGGATCTTATGTGCTAGAATGAGAAAGGATGGCTAGAATTTTTCAGGAGATGGAGGATTTATTTAAGGAAGAGCAGTGGGATCTTTAAGTTTACATTTTTATGTCACATGGGTATCAGGATGCAGAGAAGTAAAAGTATAGGCAAAAAATAAAGGGGACATATAAGAGAGGAAGAAAATAAATAAGATAGTAATTTACATGATTTAATGAATGACAACTTGGGCAAGAATTTGAGCTTTTATAGGATTAACTCTATATGTCTTTTGTATAGTTGGATCTTGTCCTTGAACAAAACAAGGAAATCATGCAAGTAAGAATGAACTGGGTGGGGGAAGAGGGGAGGAGAATGATCAACAGATGATCAGAAAAAGGAATGGAATTTTGCTTTTCAGAAATCTAGAAGTTATTAAATTGGCATTCCAGAGGAGGAAGGTAATTTTAGAGGAAGACAACATTAAAATGAAAAAAAAAAAGTAAGCTGGACAGGTACACATTTGAAGCCAATAGTAGCAGAGAGTGAAAAGAATCAGGGAATTAATGAATGTGTAGGTAAACCTTGAACATAATTCAAGAGAAAGCATATTTTGAATTATTCTGACAGATAAGATGCCTAGAGAAGACACATTACAATCAAGCACAGAGAACAGAATTAATTATAATTCTTCCATACCAGGAAGAGAGTTTTCCAGTAATTACTAGAATGAGTACAATGGTATATAGCTGTTCTAGAATAAAAGTCACATATTTGAAAATGTTATAGGATTGCAGTACCTTAGGATGCTTGAATTCAGATGAGAAGAGATAAAAGTACAATTCTGTTTTGGAAATTCTAGAGGAAGCCTGCTTTATTTAACAAACATTTAAAATGTAAAGATTGTTTATTGGGAAGGATAAGATACAAAAATACAGAGATACGGATACATGAGATACAGACTTTAATTGACATTCACCCCATATTATTGGAGAAACCAGTACAGGTCAACAGTGAAATATTGGAGCCCACAAAGAAAGAACTTTCAAAGGTGAATTTATTTGTAAGGTTATGAAGTCAAAATAAAGCAGAAGTAAATTAGATCATTGATAGACTTAAAGAAGAAATCATTAACATTTTCAAATGCTTCAGGTTCTGTTTTTTCATCTAAATGTGAACTTTAAGTAATATCAAGAAATTCAAGGCAAAACTTTGTGACAAATTTGGCAACTGGCTTTTTCATTTGATTTTGAAGCGTCTCATTGCAGATTTCAAAATATAGGAAAAGGCAGAGAAAAATTGAAGAATTAATATCCCAAAACTAGACAGAGGATTCAGAACTTAAGAACTGCATGGAACTTTAACTGAGTATTTTATGGACTTCAGTGGTGGAACCAATGGCCAGCTTATAAAACCAATAGCACAGATGATTGAGATAAATGCTTGGAAGGAATTTATGAAACTCTGGGGACTCACTAATCAAAGGAGAGAGTAAGTGAAGATCAGCCTAGTTTAGCCAAGTGACCTTTCCCTTCTTATTTAATATCCAAATCAGAGTACTCAATGTCCCTTTTTTCAAAGTCTCTGACATTGCCGTTCTGACACACACCTATCAGCAAATACAGAACATCACAGCCTAGATTGCCTCAAAACCTATCCTTAATGAATTATTTCCCCCCCACCAAAAGAGGAAAACAACCCCATTTGGCAGAAATAATAAAGATGAGTAACTTGAGAGAACCCCTAAAGCTTCAGCTTTTATTTTGGCCACTTACATAACATTCTTTAGGGATGTTAATGAAAACAGGCAGTTGCCATGGCAATCTCAGTAACTCCAGACATCTGATTCTACTGAAATACTCCCTGGTCTTCACCACACCCTTGCACAGTGCATAAGATCATAACTGTTTCAGAGTTTGTGACAGTAAAAATAATTCCCATGAGCAGACATTGTTTTTAGTTGTTGTTGTTTATCTATCTCAATTTTTTAAAACATATTAATCTGAAAATTTTGTTACCTCATTTATTATGAAAATAGCCTCTCTAGTTTTACCACATGTTGTGAGAACTCTAAGATAGTTCACCCCATCATACTCATTTTATATAGCTAACTAATATTGAAATTGAGTTGAATCACAGATCACAAGCAGGCAGATCTCAGGCAACGAATATTCATTGAATGCCTACTATATTCAAAAAACCCACATCAAAACAAAAAAACTGCTAGGCACAAGAGGAAGTGCAAACTTTAGAAATGATATAACCCTTATTTTCATAAAGCTTGTTCAACTCTAATACAGTGTACTCAAATCTAATACAATGACATTATCTAAGTATACTAAAGAATTTTAGAACAAAATATTATGTAAAGTCCAAATGGAAGATTGTTGCTATCCTGGGGAAAGCAGTGAAGGCTTCATGGAAGAAGTGATATTTGAGATTGGTCTTAAAGGATAAGTCGGAAGTCAGCAGAAGAAAGAAGGGAAAATACAAGTAGAGCAAAATTTTAAAAGGTTAACATAGGGCATATATGTGTAAAGCAGAAAGCAGTCCAGTTTGGTTATAGCCCACAGAGAGTTAAAAAAAGGGGATTGATATGAAATAAGACTCAAAAGGTAAGTTGTTCTAATATTGGGTACCTTGAATGTCAGCCAAAAGAGTTTAATTTTATTCTTTAGACAATAGGAAGCCACCAAACTCTTTTGAACAGAAATAGTTCTGTCAAAAGTATAAAAGACATATTTTGTTGTTATTGTTCAGTTGTTTTAATCACGTATGACTTTGTGCTCCCAAATGGGGTTTTATTGGCAAAGATAGTAGAATAGTTTGCACTTCCTTCCTTAGTTCATTTTACGGATGAGGAATTGAGGCAAACAGGAATAGGTCGCACAGCTAGTAAGTGTCAGAGTCTGAATTTGACTCACAAAGCTGAAACTTCCTGACTTCAAACCTAGCACTCTATCCACTGTGCCACCTTGCTACCCCAAATGATACAGGAGAGGGAATATAGAATGGAAGTAAAAGTCCTTCTAAAAGACTATTACAGTAGTCCCAGGTAGTCAGTAATGAAAGTATACAGTAGATTCGTGGTAGTATAGTTGAAGAGGAACCTAAAATTGAAGAGTTACAGAATTGGCAGAGATTTGTGTGATGGAGTACTGGGTTTTAAATCAGAACCTGGATTTCATTCCCAAAACTAGCATTAACTGTGTGAATTTGAGCAAATCACTTAACTTCAGTTTCTTCATTTTGAGGGGATTGGATTAAATTATTCCAAGGTTGTTTCTTGCTATAGATCAACAATTCATTATTCAGTTTGAAATATCAGAAACTTTAGGTTAGGAAAAAGTCCAAACATGGGAGCCAATAAATGAGGGAACTAATAGGCAGAAGTCAGGATGAAGTATAAATTTAGAGGAAACGATAATAAACTGTTTGGTGCAAGTTAAATTTGAGGTAAAAGTGGAACATTTGACTGGAGAAGCTTGATAGTTCAGTTAAAATACAAGTTTGGAGCTTGGGAAAAAGAAAACTCAGGACTAAAGAAAAAGGTTTGGGAATCATCTACTTAGAAGAAGTAGTTGAAACTATGGGAATGATTGAGAAGAGAAGAATTGTAAAGATTCATATCTTTGAAATGACATTGTTCCAAGAAATGGTGAAGATCTGAGTTGTGATCACATCAGTGGCTGAGGTGAGTTTAAAAAGATCACTGGAGTTCAAGAGGCTGAGAAATTAAATACTTCTTAGAAGGTCATCAACATATATATTAAATGGAGAAAATGGAGCCAGATATTAATAATATTAAAACTTGAGAAGAATAACCTAGAAGTCATTTGTGACCATTTAAAACCATAAGAATTACCTGTAATAAATAGTTAGCCTTATAATTTGGTTAGTCTTGCATTTGGGGATGGCCCCATGTCTTAGGACCTCTCTGTCAAGAGTTCTGTTTTTATTTCAGCATTGCTGTTGTAGATTGATATTGTTTCTGGAATATTGTTAATGCATTGAATAGAAACCATCTCAACTTGGACTCAGGACTGAAAATCTACTGTAGCAAGCATTAAAGAGAATGATAGTACCTCAATATTATTCAGAATTGAAAATATTGAAGTATCTGTCTTATAGATTTGAATCACTGTATGAACTCTGTCACTTAAAAACTGCATGTTTCCAAAAATGCATGTAAGCCATTAGATTTAGAGATAATAAAACTAATGACCCCGAGAACAACTTTATACTATAATTCTCCTGAGCTGCGTACCCTTAAACCATCACTGAACACTGGAGCAGCTTTGGAATGCTGTTTCCCTGCGTTTTTATTTACAACTGGATCTATCTTTAATGAGATCTGTGCTTGGCAAAGTACAATTTCTTGTCACCAAAGCCATAACTAGTAAGGTTTATGCCCCGGGCAAGCAAAACAGAATATACTCCTGGAATCATCTTCTCTGGAATGGCACAAATCTTCCACAACAGGGTGTTAGGAGCCAGACAAGAAGGAGCTCACTTGGGGTGCAGCCTCCAGGAAGGAAATAGCACTTGATAACTTTGTATTTTAGCTAATGATTCCTGCTACCCTGATATAAAATTCATTTGTTTCGGTGCTTTTGAAGATTTGCAAGTACTCTATATGCCTTCTAATCTATGAACTTGAATTTGGTTTTATACATACATATTTATATATGTGGGTATATCTATTTAATTGTATTTCAGTATAATTGGTTTGCTATTTTATAAGCACTTAAAAACATTTTGGAGAGTTCATTGGCTTCATTGGTCTGCCAAGGGGATTCATCTCCTCTCTCTCTCTCTCTCTCTCTCTCTCTCTCTCTCTCTCACACACGCACACACACACAGAGACTATATATATGTATACAAAACACAAAATCAGAGCTCTGAAACAAATCCCCATTCACCGTATCTTGGTTATAGCTCTCACAAATTTTCACTTTGGTAATAGGAATGATTTAATCTATGAATGATTCAATCTTCAGTATTTTTGTGACTCATACTTGAAACATCAAACTGATAATCCAAGTAAAGCTCCTGTGTGTTCTTCAGACTTGGTTGCTCAGGCTTGCAAAGTATAAAATGCAAGTAGGTACATTACTAAAGATGAAGAAGTTAAATTTCTTAATTAGAATTTTCTGGCAAATATCAGTAGAAAGGTAGATACACTAGGTTTTCTGTTTTGTTTGAGAGTTTTCATTTCAGGGCAGCTGATCACATTCCTCATACTTATCTTCTATATATTGCTGCTGTTCTCATAGTTTTTAGGATGCTACTGTCCATTTTAAATCTGCTGAAAGTCAGCATCAGAAACCTACATAGCCTGTGTATATCAGTATATCCATGTAAGCCTAGTTCAACTTCAAGCAATGAATGTGAATTTCATACCCATGAGCTCAACATGCAATATTTGGCCCGAGAGAATAAATGATGTTTCTAAGCTCTTCAAAGACTTTATAAGCATTTAAGTACATTTTTATAGTTTTCTTATGTCTTTTTTTCACTTTTTTCTTATGTTACAATTCATTTACCCATAAAAATGAAAAAGACTTTTTTTTTTTAAAGGAGTTTAGTTTCCAGAATCTCATTCATTGACAACCGTGATCCTTAAACATCAGCTTTATCTCTCACATGCTCATCCTTGTTTTACAGCCAACCAGGACATCTTCTGAAAGTATTTATTCCAGACCAGGATCAAGCATCCCTGGCTCTCCAGGTCATACCATCTATGTAAGTATCCACTTCAATAAAGCTAGTAAATATAGGGATCTCTTATTAATGACATAATAGAAAATCTATCAATTCTCTTGAGAAAATAATATTATGACAAAAAGCTACTATGAATTCACTAACAATTTTAAATGAAGTTGTATCTTACTAATCATAACAGCATCTACCTATATTTGGAAAAATAGCAATTTTACATATATATGTGTACATATATATATATGTATATATACACACACACACACACATATATATATATAAGATATGATATATATGTATAAATATAGATATATACACTCACATGAAAAACCAAATGTTATACATGCTTGTTTGTTGTATTGAGTTACTTAATGGAAATGAGTTTTTTGGATGATCTGTTTTCAACTAATTATACCATTGCTACTTTTAAACAATTCTCTACTATTAAGTAAACTATACACTAATCCACGCTTGTGAAGTTTTAGAGGCAAAAGAGTTATTTTTTCATATTATTGTGTGTTTTATAATTACATATAAAGATAATTTTTAAGCTATCAAACTATGCATACCCTTTGACCCAGCAGTGTTATTACTGGGCTTATATCCCAAAGAGATTTTAAAAAAAGGAAAGGGATCTGTATGTGCAAGAATGTTTGTGGCAGGTCTCTTTGTAATGGCCAGAAACTGGACACTGAGTGGATGCCCATCAATTGGAGAATGCCTGAATAAATTGTGGTATATGAATATTATGGAATATTATTGTTCTATAAGAAGTGATCAGCAGGATGACTTCAGAAAGGCCTAGAGAGACTTACATTGAACCGATGCCGAGTGAAATGAGCAGGACCAGGAGATCATTATATACTTCAACAACAATATTATATGATGATCAATTCTGATAGACGTGGCTCTCTTCAATAATGAGATGAACCAAATCAGTTCCAATAGAGCAGTAATGAATTGAACCCAGCTACACCCAGCGAAAGAACTCTGGGAGATGATTATGAACCATTACATAGAATTCCCAGTCCTTCTATTTTTGTCCACTTGCATTTTTGATTTCCTTCACAGGCTAATTGTACACTATTTCAAAGTCCAATTCTTTTTGTACAGCAAAATAACTGTTTGAACATGTATACTTATATTGTATTTAGTTTATACTTTAGCATATTTAACATGTATTGGTCAACATACCATCTGGGGGAGGGGGAAGGAGGAAGGAGAGGAAAAATTGGAACAAAAGGTTTGTCAATGCTGTAAAATTACCTGTGCATATATTTGTAAATAAAAAGCTATAATAAAAAAAAGCAAAAAAAGATAATTTTTAACATTGATTTTTATAAGATTTTGAATTCCACATTTTTTCCCCTCCTTCATTCCTTCTCAAGAAAGGAAACAATCTAATATAGGTTATATGTGCACAGTCAAATTAAACATATTTCCACATTAGTCATGTTGTCAAAGAAGAATCAGAACAAAAGGGAAAAAAGGGAAAATGGTATGCTTCAATCTGCATTTAGATTCCATAGTTTTTTCTCTGGATGTGGATAGCATTTTCATTTTGGGTCTTTTGGAATTGTCTTTCACCATTGCATTGCTGAGAAGAGCTAAATCTATCATAGTTGATCACTACATTATGTACTACTGTATACAATGTAATCCTGGTTCTGTTCATTCTACTCAGCATCAGTTCATTTGAGTCTTTTCAAGTTTTTCTAAGACCTGCCCATTCATCATTTCCCTTTTGTTCTGATTCTTCTTTGACAACATGACTAATGTGGCAATATGTTTAATTTGACTGTGCACATATAACCTATATTAGTTTCCTTTCTTGCGAAGGAATGAAGGAGGGAAAAAAATGTGGAATTCATAAATCTTATAAAAATCAATGTTAAAAATTATCTTTACGCATAATTGTAAAACACAAAATACTATGAAAAAATAACTCTTTTGCCTCAAAAATTTCACAGGCGTGGATTAGTGTATAGTGTACTTAATAGTAGAGAATTGTTTAAAAGTAGCAATGGTATAATTAGTTGAAAACAGATCATCCAAAAAACATTTTCATATATGTCATGAAATACAATTGTTTGATTTTTATAGTCAGTCTATCTTTATAATCATTGAGTTAATATTAAAATAATTTTCATTTTCTAACCACACATCCTCTGGGCAATAGAGAGACAAGCAAGTGACATTCTAGAAATCATGGTATGTCAGACTACACATTTCTTGAATATAATTTACATGAGGATAATTGAGGATTGATCTTAAATGCTGCTATTAAAGATCATGAGTTTGAGAAAGATAATTAAATATTTAGTTGCTTAAAGATGCAGCCCTTGTTTTTCACCATCTGGGAAGACTGTTTACCTATCTGTTTCCAGTTAATTTTCTCTACATAATAAATTTAGAAAGATATTTTTAAGGGTGGAGTTTTTGGGGGGTTTTTTGACCTACTCCTTAGTGAGTTCTATAGAGTCTTTTTCATAAGTTCCCAATTTTTTAATTGACTAATTTTCCCAGTAAAGATGCAGTCTTCCTGAGAATATGATTGTGCTAGTTACTATATCATCTTTCAAAATCAAACCTAGATGGTGCTGGCAGTAACAGATTACTATCTGATATGAGCATTCATGCTAATTTTTCTTTCTCCTCTGTTCTTCCAGGCAAAAGTTGACAATGAGATCCTAGATTACAAGGATTTAGCAGCCATTCCCAAGGTCAAGGCAATTTATGACATTGAACGTCCAGATCTTATTACCTATGAGCCATTCTACTCTTCAGGATATGAGGACAAACAGGAGAGACAGAGCCTTGGAGAGGTAATGAATTCCCAAGGGATCTGGCAATTTAATTATACCTCTATTGTTGCATCAGGCTGCCCTTGGTTCTACCTGCTTTGAGACTTTCCCTATTCACTTAACCTTCACATTGATCTTTCTAGAGCACAAGTCTGACCATTCATCCCTATTCTTCAATAAGCTCCAGTGGCTTCCTATCACCTCTAGGATTTAATAAAAAAAAATCTTCAGGGGGTGGGAGGGAAGCTAGGTGGCACATTGGATAGAGCACCAGCCCTGAAGTCAGGAGGACCTGAGCTCAAATCTGGCCTCAGACACTTAATACTCCCTAGCTGTGTGACCCTGGGCAAGTCACTTAACTCCAATTATCTCAGAGGGAAAAAAAAGTCTTGGGGGAAAAGGAGCATTCAAAGTACTTTATTACCTAGTCTCTTCCTACCTATCCAGTTTTCTTGCATCTTATTTTGCCTCCTCCCCCAAAACACTCTGGAATAGAGATCCTGGTCTTCTTGCTCTTCCTCCCAACAATACATTGCATCTCCTAACTCCGTGCATTTTCACTGCATATCTTCCCTGCCTGAAATTCTCTTCTGCCTCATTCCAACTCCTGGCTTCCCTCCAGTCTCAGCTAAAATCCCAGCTTCTGCCAAAATCTTTTTTCAGCCCTTCTTAGCATTAATGCTTCCCCCTGAAATTACCTCTAGTTATACTATACTACACCACACACATATGTATACCCATATACATACATATATATGTATGTATATGGGTATACATATGTGTGTTTATACATAGCTGTTTGCATGTTACCTTTGCCAATAGATTGTGAGCTTCCTGAGAACAAGATCTGTTTTAGTGTAGTTTTTTTTTTTTTTTCCTTCTTTGTATCCTTAGCACTTGGCCCCATGCTTGGCATATAATAGGCATTTAATACATAGCTGTTAACTAACTCAGCTCTATCAAGGAAACAAAGATGCTTTAAAGAATGGCCCCTAAATTTTTTTCTCATTGTTTAAATTCAGAATAAAAATAATAAAACTAAAAATTAAAAAAAAAAAACTTTTCAGAAGATACAAAAGAAAACAAAAACAAGTTCAAAAGAAAGCAGAGCCAAGCAGAACAATTTTGAATTTATATATATGTATTCCTATAAAATTAAATAGTGTACACAGCTTTATAGAAAATCCTTTTTTGTATGTTCTGCTATACATATGGAATGATTTGATTGGGGCTTTTGTTTTGTTTTGCTTTTTAAAATCAGAATAAACAATAAAATTTAAAATGGAAAAAACATGAAGATTGTATAATTTGGCGGGGGGGGGAGAGAGAGAGAGAGAGAGAGAAGAGAAGAATAATTAAACATATTTCCACATTAGTCATGTTGTCAAAGATTAGAGAGATGGAAATAATGAACACAGTGTGTTCTTGAGATGATGAGGATACTATTATTGATGCTTAAATTTTCCTACAGGTAAAGCTACCTAGATTCTTCTTACCACCGAGATGATTCAAAGTACTTACTAGGATAAGCCTAATCTTTTCTGAAACTCTGAACCCAGAAGAAAATCCTGTATTGAATCCAGGATCTTAGGGTCCTTCAGTCTGTCCCCCTAGCCCAGGATTAGGGCTTTCAGTGCTGTAGTCCTCACTTCAAACCAAGAATGGATTGGCACAAAATAAAAGCTTTAATTAGAGTCAAAAGCACAAAACAATCCATTAAACAATAAAAATATGTATTCATGAGTGGAGAAAAAAGGTTACTTTTTTGCATGATTTAATTCTAGCTTTAATTGGATTCATTCTCATAATTTTTTTTTCTTTTCCTTATTTTTTTTTGTCACCAAAAAAATCTTCTTTTCCATGTTTTATTGACCAAAGTATCTCAGAATTGGAAAGTTCCATTGCTTGAGAAATGATATCTTTTTTTTTCTTTTCTTAATTTTTTTCACATGCAAAAAAACCTTCATTTCTATGTTTTATCGCCCAAAGTATCTCAGAATTGGAAAGTTCCATTGCTTGAGAAATGATATCTGTTTTCATGTAGTACCACCTAGTGGTCAAGCACAACACATTTCTGCAAAATGAGAGATGCTGACTTGTGGCTTTTTCAGAGTTACTCACAGCAAGTTTCTAAATTCTACATGCTTTTTCATACATCCACTTTCCTTGCCAACAATTACTGTAATTGTCCACTGGGCAAGATTCAGTTCCCTAACTGATGCTGGACTTTTCATGAACATCAGAGATGTAGAGAGGAAGGCCAACATGTAACTCTTAGGAGAAGATCTCTTGGGTCTTCCGCACTTCCCAGTTTCCTTCATGCTGCTATTGTTATAGGAGAGCAGTGACCAAATGTAGCCCAAGAAGCAGGCATTTAATGTAGACTTTGTACAAACAAAAGTCGTCACCATAAAATCGCCTTCATATGAAACCCATGGAAATACATGCTAGTAAAAAATATATTGAGATTTCTAACCATAGGTGTACTAATAGATGATGATAATTTGAACAGAATCCTTTTAAATACTAAAAACAAATCTGGCAGGCAATCAACAAACATTTATTAAGTGTTTATTGTATACCAGTATAAACTTTAATGTCAAACAGAAGTTTGATATCATTCTAGATTAGATCCTTGATATCACTTACCTGGATTATTTTATTAGGCTCCTAAGAGATTTTCTTACCTCCCCTCTCTTCTGTCACCAATCCATCCTGCAAAAGTTGCCAAAGTAATCTTCCTAAAATGTAGGTCCTCTCAACAATCCTTGCCCCGCAAAATACAGCTTTCACTGGCTTTTCATTACTTCCTCAATTGTGTTTTAAATTTGGCTCACAGATGCCTGAGTTCAAATCCTCTCTCTGATATTTGCTTATTATGTGCATGGACAACTCATTCAATCTCATCCTTAATTTTCTCATTTGCAAAATGGGAAATAATGATAGCATCAACCTCACAGTGTTATTGTAAGGATCAAAGTAGCATATAAATGCTAGCTATAATAATAATTGCAATTATTATTATCATCTGGATAAATCAAATCAATAAATATATATTAAATGCCTAGTGTATGTAAAGCCCCATGCTATGAGTTTAAGAGATACAAAAAAAGACATGGACCTTGCCTTTAAGAAGCTTGTAGTCTAGCCAGTGAGTCACAGTATAAGTACATGAAAGGTTAAATTGTAATAAACAGAAAACTGAAGGAGAAACAGTGAATAGAGCTCTAGATCTCGAATCAGGAAGACTTGAGTTCAAGTCCAGTTTCAAATATCTTCTAGTTGTGTGATCCTGGGCAAATCATTTAACTCTATCTGTGTTGCTTTCTTCATCTGTAAAATGAGGATAATAATATGCACCCACTACCCAGGATTGTTATGAAAATAAAGTAATATTTGGTAAGCACTTTGCAAACTTTAAAAGGCTTGCTTGAATTCCCATATTGATAATTATAATTTAGTTGTTAAATTTTAAATATTATTTTATTATTATTATTTGCCAGGTGAATAAGAATATAAACAATAACTACCGTACTTTGAGAGAATGATAGATCATTATAGGCAAGAATGGTCTGGGAAGATTTTCTGGAGTTAAAAGGACTTGAGCCAGTTCTTTTAGAGATAAGTAAGATTTTGTTATAAAGGAAAGATGGCAGCATATGTAAAGTCTTATGAACATCAAACTCTATCTAGAATTCCCCTAAAAAAGCACTTCTTCAAAAATAAAATAAAATGCATTTCTTGAATCTTTTCTAAACATAGTGGAAAGAATGCTGAATGTAGTCAAGTGAGATCTGGATTCTAATCTCATCTCCAGTATTTAATAGCTAACTAAGTACAAACAGATCATTTCACCTCTAGAAAAACTGGGCTCAGAGAGATAGGATATGGGCTTAGAACACATATTGTTCCATTATTTTCTAGATTTATCACTGAGTCGCAGATCTAAGAAGGTAGAAATAATTAATGATAAATTTCTGGAAGGAAAAAAATTATGTTAAGAAAATGTTTTGACTTTGCATCCTTCTTTCTCATTCTCACAGTCTCCAAGGACTCTATCTCCCACACCATCTGCAGAAGTAAGTGTTCTGTGGGGAAACTGGGGTTCACTCAGGCAGTAAAAAATACTTGAGATTTTTTAGGGTCGCTGATACTCTTCAGGACTTTTTAAAATAACATGAATTCAAAAAAATCCCGAAAATTATTTCTAGTAGCTATGAAAAAAAAAAACCTTGGGAAAATGTGTTAGCCTCATGTGTTTCTACTCGCCAAAGTCTACAGGATATGGGAACAAATCCAAAAAAGTGTTGCTGGTAATAGAGTGCCACACACTGACTCAGAGACAGCTCCACATACATAATATATGGTGTGCCCAATTCTGTACTCTTGAGGTATCATCTATATGGCTAACCCTGAAGAATCAAGTCATTTAATCTTATCTTCAATTATAAAATGGGAATCATAACATACTATCTTCCTCTCAGAGTTATAATGATGAAAGTGGGAATCATTATTTTTAATAGTTTTCATCAAAATGTAATTATAGTGACACAGACATTTATTAAGTACTTTTCTATGCACTAGTAATACAAAAAGAAATAAGAGAAAAAAAAAGTTCCCGTCCTCAAGGACCTTATTATCTAATGGGGCTATTGAAAGTATTTATGTATCATACTGATTTTAGGGAACTTTTTGGACATTTTCTTTCTAGGGATACCAGGATGTTCGTGATCGAATGATCCATCGATCAACTAGTCAGGGCTCCATTAATTCTCCTGTCTACAGCCGTCATAGTTACACTCCAACAATGTCACGTTCTCCACAGCATTTTCACAGACCTGGTAAGGATAATGGCTATCTATGATCTCCTTACAGACATCGTTATTTCCACCTGATAACTTAGTGGTAGCCATCATTGGCTTTGGAAAGATAGTGGCCAAGTTTTTAACATTTTTTCCTCCTTCTGACAACTATCTTATAGCCATCTTTCATATTATTCATTAAATACTGAGTTTTTAAAGTTGCATTAATGGTTTCTTATGAATAACCTATATCGATGATTAAATGTCTTCATCAAGATATTGCTATTCCATGACAGAATAATGCAGACCTCACTAATGACCTGTTGAAAGAGCCAAATGCATAAGCTCATAGTTATTCACATTGCTGTGGAAAGCTTTGGAAGTATTCGGTCCTATCAAAAACAATTAAAAGATAGTTTCTGTATATACCACTTGAAGACCACATCAGAATTACACCTATACTATGGCCCTCACTGCAACTTTCTTGCTCTCATTCCATTCATTTCAAGTACAGGATCCCCTTTGCTGTCAGGGCAAGGTGAGGGGAAGGGGAATATTTCTGTGTGGAATTGGAGAGTGAAGAGTGATCAGAAATCTGAATTTTTAAAAATACCCTGTGAAATAGAATTAGAAAGGAAGATGTGGAAATGGTGGTAAAATGTTGTTATTATTCTGTGCATCAATAAAGACTATGTTAAGTCTATTTACCTGATTTAATGATGAAAAAGTCAGCATGTCACTGTGTTTTAAAAAGTACTAGAATGATAACTGAAAGAAATTAATGACTGTAAAAAGGCTGCAAATTTCTAGTTGTTAACAGCATATTTAATGCTCACACAATCCTCATTTGGCCAAAGTAGGTCTCATTTCAACTCTCCTTCTTGCACAATGGTAGGCAAATAAGCAGGCAGGTAATGAATACTTGTTAAATAAATGAATTAAAATACACTGGGGTTTTTGTTTGTTTTTGGAGGCTTTCATTAAATACTCAGGATGCCTGAATATTTTTACTTACCAACTGGAAATATTCCACTTAAAAGCTGGTACTTCCAGGTTATACATAATCTTCTTTGTCACTGCCTCATCCCTTTCTTATAGCCTCTGAGGGAATTATAGACCACCAAGATACCTGGTCTCTGGCATCAAAGCAGGCATAGATTGCATGGAGTGATTGGTAGAAAAAGGTTCTTTGAGTTCTGGTATTTATCTTCATCTCATAAGAAAAAAGCTCCAGTAAAGAATGGAGAGAAGGGAGAGAGGATTGAATAGGGAACTTTACATGACCTTTAAAAAAAATTATCTCTGTTGATCATTCAAGAGTATTCATCTGTTGCAATCATATTTTCCTTTAAAACTGTCTTATGAATTTTTTAGACTCACCTAGCCTTTGTAAGGTTTATTTCTCCACTTATATGTACTTCTGCTACAGGGCAGAAGGGGTAATTTTTTTGGATTTAATCTGTATATCTGTAAATGAGGTTGGAGTTAGATTCTGATTCAGGAGTGACAGTGGATGGTATTGATGTCTCTAGTGATTTCTACTCATGCCTCCCTAAGTCACTTTTGTTTTCTTCTGGCTATGTAGATCTGTCTTAAATCCTTTAGGTGTGTGTGTGTGTGTGTGTGTGTGTGTGTGTGTGTGTCTGTTTTGTTTTCTTTTGATTTTAATTTTTAGGGTCTACTGATTCTCAAAGATATTTGGAGGCTGATCCTTCTGTCTATGGTGCTCAGCCTTGTCAGAAAAACCTAAAAATGATTTTTCCCCTTCTAAATCAATACCAAAATGGCATTAAGCTATTGGAGAGAAGTTTGCAGCTTTTCAAAAATAATAATAATAGTAATTTCTGATATCAAGAAATACTTACTTTAAATTTCCTTAAATTGCCATCTTCTTACATGCCTTTCAGTTGGCTTTGTTGTCAAATGTTTATCAAAACCGCTGCTAATTGATATATTTGGGTATTTGCAGTGTTTGCATGTCAACAGCTGGTTGTGTCCCAACCCATGAGGTGTTGTTGCTCTTGTTTTTCCAATGAAGACATTTATCCTGATAGGTGAATCAACGACAACCTTGTTTTTTAAAATATTTTCTAAAATTTTGCCTAACCCTTGATTTGGTATATTTTTTAACCCTTTCTCCTTCCTACTTTTCAGACTTCTGATTAAAATGCTCTTTTCTTTTGGTGCCTTTCTCCCTGCTTCTGTCTTAATTTTTATTCTTCTTTTGTTTTCATTTTGTCCCTGCCCCATGATTCCTTTTGCTGCTGAAGAGCTGCTGTCTCCTGGTGTGCAGCGGTTATCACACCTGCGCACTAGCAGTCTCAGCTCCACCCACAATGACACCCGCCCCAACTCCCCATTCCGACACCACTTCTTTCCCCATTTCAAAGGTAAGGAGTCAGGTCTTTCTAGCTAGTGCCCTGCATAGTGGAGATTTATTAGCACTCTTGTGAAAGCTAATAAGGTTTATCTCCAAAAGGTAGCCTTGAGCTTTTTTAACCTCTCCGCATGTCTCTGATGTCTCACTACACTTGTGTGTGTGTGTGTTTAGAATTGACATAACATCTTCCTTGGGGAGGAATATGTCATTTCTAAGGGCCCTAGATAAAGGAAAAATATATATATATATATACATACATACATACATATATATTACATATTAGAAATATATAGGCAATCTATGGCTTTAACCTACTGCTTAGAGTACAGAGATTATTTTGGTGATTACATTTCAAAAGCCACTTAATATGTAATATATAGCTCCTATGCTGGCCAAATTGGTACATAGTTTTAATAAATGATGTGTATTTCCAAAAATATTTAAGCTACCACTATATAGAAATTAACCTAAATCGTGATGAGTAAATTAACAGTCTTAAGAAGTCTTGGCCAACATGAAAAGATCCATGGCAACACCTTAAATATCTTTGCTGCTATCAAAAATTTCAAACATTATCAAATCTTTTCTTTCTAAGGCCATAGCTTTGTTATCTTCCTTTCACCTGGCCTGTCTTTCATTCAGAGAATAAAAGAGTATGTTTCCTGTTTTCTGTTTCCAATGTAAGTCTGTTTTTAGTCCTGCTCCACATTTCTGTCCTTTCCCTTTATGATATTTAACCAGTCCTTCCTTGTCATTGTTTCTTTCATCTCCTATAGCAGACCTTGATCAGTGTTCGTGTTTTCTTCTCCATTGTGGGAAAGCCGAGGATTCTGATGAGGTTTAAAAGAGGTCATCATTTGAAATAAGTAGAAGTAGTACTGGTTTCTACTATCTACTTCATATGAAACAAGCCAGCTGATGGAAACATCAGTGAGAGGAGGTTCAGAAAGTACAGGCTATTGCCATGGATCTTTAAAAATGCTAATAAACTTCAACCATATTCCAAGCACTCAAGTTTAGCGACTTATGAATCAGAATTCTAGGTAGAGGGGTAGGGAGAGTGGTTTTAATTAGCACACACTTGCAATCTACCTAAGAAATTTTCCTTTATATTAACTTGATTCTTAGTTATCCGAGGTCTTAAAAATAAATGCACTTCTCATTGTCAGCATAAAATTAGCCAACAAACTTTGTTATTTCAACATTTTGTATGCACCAAAAAACTTTCTAATGGCACAAAGATCCTCTTCAACGGGCACTGTGAGAAAATACTTCTGATTTGCCTAAGTCTGAAATCTATCCATTCTTGCCAAGCCATTTTTTAAAAAATCAGTATTATTGTTATTGAGTGTTTTTAGAATAAAACTTTTTAAATTGATCTCAGTTATCTATTTTGGAAAAAGAATCATATAGTTAAGAAACATCAGCTCTGTCAATATTCAGTCAATCAAGAATTTCATCACTGTGGATATTCACAACACTAATGCTTATAATTCCTTCCCCTACAATTTGTAGAACACCTTCACGAATCGCTATAGTCAAATATATATACATATCACCTGATAACCAGCCCTATGATGATAAATCTCTTGAAAGAGTTGGTTTTAGGATACAGACACATAGTCTGATACTGAATCCATACTCACATACTCATCTCACACTAAGCCCATACTCAAGCCCCTTCCAATTCCTTAATACTTGCTAGAGATTTTACTTATCTCACATATTCTTTGATAACAGTCAGCCCTATCCCAGAATAAGGAGGATATTGATAGTCCATTTATCCTCAGAGACCATGATATAGAAGTACTTGTTCTAATTCAACTTCATTTTTATGCAGAAGAAAACATTACTGATTAATTAAAATGAAAAGGTCCCTTTTTTTTTGAATAGGCTATTTTGCCTCATATCTTAGACTTTAAAAATGAAGACTTTTGCAGTATATGTCATGCTTGAATTCATATTAAAAGTTACAGAAATTTGGTCAAATTGTTATGGCATAATATGCCATTTCTGATCTGAAACATAGCATTCATTTATTCAGATTCTATAGTTGCTCAACAATATGAGAATATAGATTAAGCAAAGAGCAGAGGCACTAATATTTGGTGTGTTCATTTTTTGCTAACGCATGAAATCTAAGATGCTTATTAAATAACCTAAAATATTCATTTCAACTTCCTTTTTCAATTAAAAAAATTGCATTTTTTTGATACTGAGATACAATCGGTATCCTTCCCAAAATTTTTTTAATAACGTTTTTATTTATTTTTAGCCTTTCAATAATAAAATCATAATCTCTTCTGAAAAAAGACTAAAAATGTCATGTTTTTTGCTCCTATCTGCTGTTTTTTCCAGCAGTGATAAATTACCTTCATACTTTTGTATGGATCTGGGTTGCAAATCTTTAAACTCATGATTGGTAGAAACACAAGTAAAGACACATTCAGCAAAGGCATTAGGGCAAGGGTGATTACAATTAAAAAAGTTTAAAAAATTCACCTTCTTCATGTTTTCTCACTTGTACCTTCTTTGTGCCAGTTAATATATCAATAGCTAGCATATGTTATCCAAAGACAAAAATATACACATAATAGTTATTGATATTAAAAGTGCAATGTCCTTATTTGCAAGCAAGCTAAATAATAATATGCCCTTTGGAGAAAGTGATTTCATTTAGGACTCCAGAGTTTGCCCTGAATTCCACCATTCAGGTAGCACTGGATATTTAAAAAGGTTCAGTATTGTTTGAAAGGATTCAATTCTGGGATACTAATGGATTTCAGGATTTTATGAGTTATGTTTCTTTGCCTTCTGACATTCTATGGGCCTCATATAATAGGAAAATAATTTATCTGTTCACACAGAAGAGTTTTTAATTCTTGGAAGATATTCTATAAAGGGAATATTTGCCCATTTTAAAAACATTCAAGAGATTTTTTTTAAATACCATGATCTTCAGGGTTTGTTTTGTTTGTTTGTTTTTGTAGTCTTTCATTTAAATGTTTGTTTTAAATCCTGGAGACTATCTCATTGAATTTGGGGAATTATCTTAGTTTAAAGTGGAAGAGATGAGTATTTTAGAAGTGTTGAGGGACAGGCAGTGAAAATTTAGCTTTTCTATCAAGCCAAAATAAGATTATCCTTTTAGACACACAAGTTCCATCATCCCTGATGCATGTCTGGCATAGGGGTTCCCCAAAGTACACTAAGCAAAAATCTATTGCATGAATAATAAAGCTGAATAGCTCAATATAAGATTCACTGTTTGTTCTTACTCACCTATCCCCTTCCAATTTTCCCCCAAAATTCCATTTCATTCCTGGGTATATTTGATTTCTTCTCTCCTGAACTTCTTTTCAGCTTCATTTTACATTGGTATGTTCCACTGAAGCCATTCAGTCATTATGCATGGCCCAAAGGTTTGAAAGGGAACCTGTTTTCACTTTGGTTTTGATAGTTGTGCACAGTTTGATGGGTTTCTCTTTCCCATGAAAATATTGCAACAACCACTATTTTCCATAAACTTGAAGCATGTAAGAAGATTGTGGAATGAATCAAATAAAGTTACGTCTAACAGAGCCATATATTAAGTTTCTTCAGCCTGTCTTGGAATAATTTTCTTTGTTATATCACAAAAATGATACTGAAAGGAGTTAGTTATTCCTTTTTTTAGAGATTTAGTTAAACACCTGGCAGTCTTAGAACTCCTTAAAGAAATTTTACAAGCTCCCAATGTTTTATGAGACTCAGGAGCATATTAGCAAGGGCATCACATTTGAAAATTATAACTAGGAAATTCATAGGGCAAAGATTTAGAGTCCAAAAGCTGAGCACTGCTTCAGGCTTCTCTCACCAGATGCCTCTCACTATGGGAAAGTAAATAAATACTCAATTTTCTGCCATAAAACTGAGGTGGTAGAACCAATAAAGGAAAGAAATGGGGGATAAAACATTTCAAAAATTATTGTCTACAGAGTGACTTACTTACTGAAGGGTGAATCAGGTTGATTTCCCAAACCATAGTTTGAATGTCAGATGTCCTATAGCTTAAGAGCTTTAAAAAACCCTCCATAGCTTGATCCAGATAAATGACAATGATCACCTCCATCATTAAAAAAGAAAAGATGTAAAGGTTTTTTCTCCCCTTCTCTCTCTAAATGTAAAGGGCTACTGTTGTGTGGTAAAGAATTAGAAATAAAGAACTGAGATAAATTATGTTTGTATACCCTTGTTAACTAATTCTTAGCTTTGTTAGTTAAGCTCCATAACAATTTAGGGTCACCAGATTACAAATGTATTTATTTACATACACACTCCTGAATGTGAGGAACAAGTTATTTTAATAGTCAAATAACTATAATGCTATTTATAGTAACTATAACTATAACTATAAATAGCATTACTATATTTGAATTTATATCTCTCCTGAGGATTGGTGATATTGAGTTATAAACATGATTAAATTTCTTAAGGGAAAGATTGTTTATCTTAGAAAGGGGACTGTCAACTTCATAGAAATGACTTGGAGAGTTCATTTACTTTTATATTCTTCATGTAGGATGTCAGCTTTTTTAATTACACCTTTTTAGTACAATTACACCATTGTCTTATTTTCTTTTATCCCCTTTAACTTATCCATTTCTCAGACTTCTGCCAGCCTCAACTTTCTGGTGCAGTTAAGAGTTTAGGAGACCTAGATAATAATATTATTCTGCATTTACTTTATATATAGTACTTTAAAGTTTGCAGAGTGATTGAGTGCTTTATCTCTTTGGTTCATCATAACAATCCTGGGATACAAGTGCCATTATTATCTTCATTTTTACCAAAGAAGAAACTGAGATTAGAAGAGATTAAGCTATTTTCCCAGAATCACATAACTAGTAAGAGCCTGAGATCATAGTCAAATTCTAATCTTGACTCCAAATCTAGAGCCCTCTCCACAGTGCTATCCTGCCTTTTACCATACTTTGATTTATCCTGTTTTCTCTGGGCTTCATTTTCCTTAGCTCTCTAAGATTCTTTCCCACTCTGAGATTCTATTGAAAGCATATGTAATTTGTTCAGTACTTAATTGTCTGATTTCTATTGGTAACCAAAGTCAGCTCAGGGCTAACTGTGAAAATAGAAAGTGATCTCCACAATTTCCCTGAGTCATGCTCTTATCCCCTTTCAGGATCCTCAAATCTACTCTGCCCCCCCTTCCCTATATCAATGCCATCTTTCAAGAAGCTTCTGACATCAATAAATATCATCTTACAAATGAATATGTGCATCTAGTGCCATGAAAACCGTTGTTAAATAAATCTCTGTTAAAAGACTGGAGGCAGGCATATGGAGGAATGATTTTGAGAAGATAGACTTTCATTCCCCTCCTCTTAAGTGTTAGAATGGTTACCTTCTTCACCTGTGTGATATTAGCCCTCTTGGCACCTTCTACTCTGCCTTAGGTTACAATCAGAGAGCAGGAAAACAATGATCCCCCAGATAGGAGATATGAAGGAAAAAGAATGTGAATTCTAGTCACAAATTTTTTGGAGGATTAAAAAGTCATGTGGGAAGCTTTGGCAAACTTTTGAAATACTTCTTTGATAGATTGAGGTATGTTTGTGTTTTGAGTAAGGAACCATTCTAGAGACTGGGAGGTCCCATTGCCTGTGAAGTATTTCCAAGGAAGATTAATTAACTGGTTCATTCAGTAATGAACTAGTCAATTGTTTCAACGGTATTCTATTGGATTCTAATTAACTTTTGTAGGAATTCCAATATTTCATTTCTCTGAGATCCTTAAATCGTGCTAGGGAAATGATTATTCCATGCATTCTAAATATAAGAGAAGACTCAATGAATTTTTTCATGTTTTGCTGTATGTTTGAATATTCTTTCTTTTTTAGATATAGTTGTGATATTGATCAATAATGACCAAAGCTCAATAAACATTTATTGAACACCTACTATATGCCAGGCACTTTTCTAAATATTTTATGATAGAATTCATTAGAAGGAGCCTTGGTATAAATCATAGAGAGCTGACCTTAGAGTCTGGAAAACCTAGATTCAAGTTCTATTTCTAACACATGCTTGTTTTGTGAACCTGGCCAAGAAACTGACCAATCATATCAGTGTTCTAGGTTACTTTCTAGTATTCTAGCTTGCAGAACAATTTTTTTTTTGTTTTTTAGCACTTTATTTTTTTAACTTTAATATTTTATTTTTCCAAATACATGCAAAGATAGTTTTCAGTATTCACTTTGCAAAATCTTGTGTTCCATATTTTTCTTTCTCCCTCCCCACCTCCTCAAGACAGTAAGCAATCCAATGTATGTTAAACATGCGCAGTTCTTCCAAACATATTTCCATATTTGTCATACTATACAAGAAAAATCAGATCAAAAGGGGAAAAACCCAAGCAAACAAACGACAACAACAAAAATGTGAAAATATTATGTTTTGATCCACATTCAATTTCCATAGTTCTTTCTTTGGATGTGGATGGCTCTTTACATCACAACTCTATTGGAATTTGCTAACCAGTTATTGAGCTATATGGGTAAGAATTTCTTCTCTGTGAATTCACTATCCCAATGAAGTCACAGAGTCCAGAAATAAGTGAAATTCTCCTTTTCCAAATCTCATTTTGGTCTTGTGTTTGAATTAAATTAATAACAATGCATACTTTTTCCTGAAGGCCACAGCCCCTGGCCATATCTTGAAGTAGTAAGGTATTTGCATTGGAAAGTCAGAAGATGTAGTTTCAAAACCTGTCTTAGTTGCTTATCTGTGTGACTCTCAGTCACTTAATCACCTTCTGGACTGGTTTTCTGTATCTGTAAAATGAAGGCATTGGACCCTATGAATTCCAAATTCCACAGTGGGAAGAGCCAAAATACTGCTGCCAAGTAAAAACCTATAACTGACTGACCAAGATGAATTCTTTGAGAAGAAAATTTCTAGGCTTTTTTTCCCCAAGAATTGCCCAAGAATTTTTATTTCTAATTGTCTAGTTTCCCTATAAAGAATATCCAGTGTTTTCAGCTCGTGGTAAAACATTCTTTGAATGGGAAACTATTGGTTCAGAGATGTTGAATATATACTACAGTGAATAAGCTATAGAAAGAGACAATAATTCCACTGATGGGTATTTTCTCTCTTAAAACCTTTAATTAAAAGAGCTGAAAAGAATTTAGGAGATATTCACTCAACTCAAAAATGACTATTCCATTGATTAAGCAGAATATGAATTAATCATTTCATTTAAAGTATTTCTTCCTTATAAGGATGTAAAACCAACCTATATCTATCTTAAATTTTATTAAGTTCATGCTAAGTTTTCATCTCAGTTTATCTGATGACAAAACTGAGCTAATTTTCATATGGTAAAGTGTTTGGATATGATAGAAGTTTATTCACTGTTGGCTTTCTAAAGAAGAATAACAGTTTTTATAACATTTCTTAACTCTTAGCTGATTATAACCTAATTTACGAAACAGTAAATTAGCCTTTATAAAATTTTGGGAGCTTGGTATCGTACTATGGACTTGTCAAATGCAACTTCAGTTGCATACCCAAGTTTAAGAAATATCATGTCTTAAGAGCTATATTTGGAAATTCAAACCTCACCTTTGTAATAACATACTGTTTATTTTATGAGTCTGTTTTCATTTTCTAAAATTACATACTCAAAATAAACATTTAGTTTTCTTTCTAGTAAACTATAGTTTTTAAGCAATACAATTTGAAATCAGGCAGCATAATGTAAAGAATTTGCTTGCAACACTAACATTTTGCAAATATGTGTGTATTTAGATATATATATGATTTTTAAATGTTACTGAAATAATGACAGACTTCAATACCCTCTAATGCCTTTTCCTCATTTAAATTTCAGCCAATAGAAATAAAAGTAATATAAAGGTTACAATGAAAAGAAAGGAGTGCACTAGAACCCTCCAATTTAGATTACAAGCTCATTTTAGACACCTAAAGAGATTCTCCTGAACTTACATTGTCAAAAGTTATTAAATCAGTTAAGTTTTTCTGCCTCCCATGAATGGTGATCATAGTGGAATCTTAACTTTTCAAGAGAGAGGTATAAGGGAGGAGAAGGTATAGATATCAAAAATTGAATTCCACATTGCCCTTTCAAAGTTAGAAAACAAAAGAATCATAGTACAAGGATCATATTGCCTTGGTTAGGGGAAGGACTGGGTAACCACATGGGTTTTCTACCAGACCTAGCCTTCAGTTTAGACAAACATGCTCTGATTGCCAGCATCTGCCTACATGCTTGGGAAATGGTTGTATTTGAGTTTGCAAAGCCAGTACTTTATATGCTTGAACTGTTATAATCTTGATTCTAAATCATGAACAAGAAACTTCCCATTTCTCTTTCTTATATTGACCATCTAACCAGTATGCTGCTTGCTTCCAGCATCCAATCGCATGCCATCGGAATGAAGCATCTTGTTGCCAGCTGCCTTTAACTCAGTTTTCCCTTGAACATGAATCTCCCTTTCTCAGAATACTAAACTTAAAATCACCTGTGCTAGCAAAATTGATAACTTATTTGGTTTTCTTTCCTTTTTTTTTCCTCTTCAGTTTATCTCCTTTCAGTTTGTTGTTTTGAATTTTTATTATGCTTGCTTTCCCTTTCCCCTTTTGTCACTCTCCCTTCTCTCATTTTGTTTTCTCCATTCTTCTCATTGGAGGCAATGAGCCATCCAGCGGCCGGAACTCCCCTCTCCCTTATCGGCCAGACAGCCGCCCTCTAACTCCAACTTACGCTCAGGCCCCTAAACATTTCCATGTTCCAGGTAGGAGCTGACACTGTATGTGTCTTGGTGTCCCGTCACAGTGTAGAATGTAGCCTGTAAAACCTTTGTCTCGTCTCCATTACCTCACGCTCTTTTATTGGGATGCATACAGTTGACATGCCCTTTATTGTAGGTTCTGTCCTTAGAACAGTTTTATACATAAAATATAGGGTGTTGATAAAAGACTCTTTGGGGTTTTGCTTTTTATTTGGGAATTTTTATGATTGCTTATTGGGAGGGGGTGATACTGAAGTTATAGTTGTGGTGACTCAAAAGGAAAATAACTTTTCATGTTATATATTAATTATTCCTACATATTAGTTCATGATATGGTTTGGTACACATTACAAGTGAAGCTTTCTTGCTATCATCAATGTTGAACTTTATACCTTCAGAGATCTTGTTTTTTATATTTCAAAGCAATTCCTTCTTTGTTTCCGTTGTAAGAATATTCCCACAGACTTTTAATTTCCTGTCCTACAGATGTGACACTGGATAAATTGATTGTTCCTTTCATGAAATAAAATTAATTGTTTATGGCAGTATGACTGCATAGTAGCCCACCAAGAAGCCTTCCCTTTCAGACCTAGGGCTAGAGGCTTTGAATTTATTTGTTATTTGTAAGCATTCACTGAATCTACAGATGGTTGTTTGCTTGCAAGAGGTAGGAAAAGAAGTCAGTGTTTTGTAGGAAAATA